>NC_064534.1:35509456-35786956 GCF_023856365.1 Brienomyrus brachyistius
CTGTATTTAAAAGAACAGATTGGCCGGGGTAATTCACACCCTTCAATGCCAGCTTAATGTTTAGGTTAGTGGGAATCACAGAGGAATTAGGGATGGAAACTTCTTTGCTGGTGGTAGAAGCGGTCTGGTGAATTTTTAGAGAGAAGAGGCCGTCGATGTTTGAATGTAGAAAATAGTTCTGGCTGCAGCCTGCAGTATGGACTTGTTGGTGTGTGTAGCTCCCAGTGTTCTGACAGCGCGACGTTTTGGGGAAGCATGTGATTCAGCAGCTACCAGTGGGCTTCGTGCGGCGGAGATTTTGTGGCTGTTAGCGGAGTTGATAAGAGAGGGTCGTTAAGAGAAGCCTGCATGTAGTAGGCAAAGGAGTAATGTTTGCCGGCGGGGGACGTGCGGCGATTAACCTGTGCGGTAGTGAAAAGGAGTTAAAAAGAAGGAAGTGTGCGGATGCGGAAAGAATGAAATAATTGTGGTAGGCTGCCGGCTGAGTAGTTTGGTGAATGTTTGGTGTGGGTCCGGCGCTGCCGATTGGATGGTGGGGCTGCAGTGTGAGTCAGATAAAAAAAAAAAAAACCAGGAGTAGGATCCAATGGGACTAACTGGCATGTATAGACGCGTGTAATGCAAAAGGGCTGTTTTTGGTAGCATCTCGCGCTTACGGCCATACCACCCTGAACACGCCTGATCTCGTCTGATCTCGGAAGTCAAGCAGGGTAGGGTCTGGTTAGTACTTGGATGGGAGACCTCCTGGGAATACCAGATGCTGTAAGCTTTTCTCACTTTTACTTTATACAGGGGGCGCTCCACTTCACGATTAATTTAAATCTATCACTCCCCTTCCATTTTACTATTTTATATATATATATATTTTTTTTTTCTCTCATTCCTAAAGGCAGCTTTTAGAAACCGTTTTACTCTAAATACTTCCTGGTAATTCTAGGTGCTGTAAGCTGTTCGTGCCTTTCTTCCACCAGCCCGCGATCTTCTCACAAACTTGAAGACTGTCACTCCCCATTCACGTTTTACAACTTATTGTTAATGATAAAGAGACAGCTTTTTACACACAGTTTTAAACAAAGTACTGATATTATTCCTCTTCAACTGACCGCTTTGTTTTCTATGCAAAAACCACTTCGCCACAGAAGACTCGATATTATTGGCATAGCAAGTTCTGCTCTTCTCCTTTCAAAACTTGCTAAAAGCTGTATTTAAAAGAACAGATTGGCCGGGGTAATTCACACCCTTCAATGCCAGCTTAATGTTTAGGTTAGTGGGAATCACAGAGGAATTAGGGATGGAAACTTCTTTGCTGGTGGTAGAAGCAGTCTGGTGAATTTTTAGAGAGAAGAGGCCGTCGATGTTTGAATGTAGAAAATAGTTCTGGCTGCAGCCTGCAGTATGGACTTGTTGGTGTGTGTAGCTCCCAGTGTTCTGACAGCGCGACGTTTTGGGGAAGCATGTGATTCAGCAGCTACCAGTGGGCTTCGTGCGGCGGAGATTTTGTGGCTGTTAGCGGAGTTGATAACAGAGGGTCGTTAAGAGAAGCCTGCATGCAGTAGGCAAAGGAGTAATGTTTGCCGGCGGGGGACGTGCGGCGATTAACCTGTGCGGTAGTGAAAAGGAGTTAAAAAGAAGGAAGTGTGCGGATGCGGAAAGAATGAAATAATTGTGGTAGGCTGCCGGCTGAGTAGTTTGGTGAATGTTTGGTGTGGGTCCGGCGCTGCCGATTGGATGGTGGGGCTGCAGTGTGAGTCAGATAAAAAAAAAAAAACCAGGAGTAGGATCCAATGGGACTAACTGGCATGTATAGACGCGTGTAATGCAAAAGGGCTGTTTTTGGTAGTATCTCTCGCTTATGGCCATACCACCCTGAACACGCCCGATCTCGTCTGATCTCGGAAGCCAAGCAGGGTCGGGTCTGGTTAGTACTTGGATGGGAGACCTCCTGGGAATACCAAGTGCTGTAAGCCTTTCTCACTTTTACTTTATACAGGGGGCACTCCACTTCACGATTAATTTAAATCTATCACTCCCCTTCCATTTTACTATTTTATATATATATATATATATATATATATATATATATATATTTTTTTTTTTTTTTTCTCTCATTCCTAAAGGCAGCTTTTAGAAACCGTTTTACTCTAAATACTTCCTGGTAATTCTAGGTGCTGTAAGCTGTTCGTGCCTTTATTCCACCAGGGCGCGATCTTCTCACAAACTTGAAGACTGTCACTCCCCATTCACGTTTTACAACTTATTGTTAATGATAAAGAGACAGCTTTTTACACACAGTTTTAAACAAAGTACTGATATTATTCCTCTTCAACTGACCGCTTTGTTTTCTATGCAAAAACCACTTCGCCACAGAAGACTCGATATTATTGGCATAGCAAGTTCTGCTCTTCTCCTTTCAAAACTTGCTAAAAGCTGTATTTAAAAGAACAGATTGGCCGGGGTAATTCACACCCTTCAATGCCAGCTTAATGTTTAGGTTAGTGGGAATCACAGAGGAATTAGGGATGGAAACTTCTTTGCTGGTGGTAGAAGCGGTCTGGTGAATTTTTAGAGAGAAGAGGCCGTCGATGTTTGAATGTAGAAAATAGTTCTGGCTGCAGCCTGCAGTATGGACTTGTTGGTGTGTGTAGCTCCCAGTGTTCTGACAGCGCGACGTTTTGGGGAAGCATGTGATTCAGCAGCTACCAGTGGGCTTCGTGCGGCGGAGATTTTGTGGCTGTTAGCGGAGTTGATAACAGAGGGTCGTTAAGAGAAGCCTACATGCAGTAGGCAAAGGAGTAATGTTTGCCGGCGGGGGACGTGCGGCGATTAACCTGTGCGGTAGTGAAAAGGAGTTAAAAAGAAGGAAGTGTGCGTGTGGTAACTTTACTTAATAAATAAGCACCTGACCACGAAACGTGTTTAAGAACACTTTATATGCACGCATTTGTACACTTACACAAACGGATGGCAGGAGCTACATAACATGTGCCTTCTAGCATCGTAACCAAAACTTATTGAAAATAATCAAGACACCTGACCGGAAACTCTGTTAACATTTGCTGTACAAAAACTATACAGTTTTTCCCACTAGGTGGCAACATTGACCGATACATACATTACAGATTTAGATTACAACATCCCTCCCCCTTTAAGTTTACAACTGCTTCACATTTTCCAGGTTACTTGTTTTCTCTATATACATAGAAACCATATTAACAATGTTAATTCTCTTGCATTAACTAACTATATCTTCTTCCAGAACTTAGGTGCATTATAACTGCACCTCTTTCTTAAAGGTTTAATCTATTAGGAGGTTTGCGAGGACGCTGTGATTTGCGCACAACTCTTGGTGAAACTTCGGTTATAATTAGTTCAGCGGTTTTGGAAGAATCTACTGGTATGGGTCCAACATTAATTGGTGTCTCCACTTCTGCAAGGGACACAGACATCTCGGTGTGCGAAGCTCTCTCTGGCTCCGTCTCAGGATCATTTTCACTTCCTGGGAAATGACTTAGAGATGGCAAGTTTGTATCACAGAGATTTTCAGTACTCGCATCGTAATCATGTTGTGTCCTCACGTGATCCACATGTCTGCGTACTACACGTCCATCCGCTAGCTGCACAACATATGAGACCGGACCACTTGGTTTTAATACAGTCCCTGATAACCATTTCTGACTGCTTGTTTTACTGAAATCCCTCACATAGACTTTATCCTCTGGTTTAAATTCTCTCTTATGTGCTTGCTGGTTGAATTTCTCCTTTTGCTTTTCTTGTTTTCTCTCCACCCTTGCTTCCATGTTAGGGTGCAGCAAATCCAACCTTGATTTGGGCCTGCGTCCCATGAGCATCTCGGCTGGTGAGCGTGCTGTAGTGGATTGTGGCGTGAGACGATACTGAAACAAGAAACGTGAGAGACGAGTACTCAGTGAACCTCCTGTCATCTTTTTCAGACCTTCTTTCACTGTTTGTACTGCTCGCTCTGCCAACCCATTTGAGGCAGGATGAAAAGGTGCTGTACGGATATGATGAACTCCATTTTGCTTCATAAACTCTTGGAATAGTTCACTTGTGAATGTGGTACCATTATCTGTGACAAGCTTGTCGGGGAATCCATGCACTGCAAAAATCTGCCGTAGTTTCTCTATTGTTACAGCTGCCGTGATGTTGTGCATTATGTGTGCCTCTATCCATTTAGAGTGTGCATCCACCATAATCAAAAACATTTGTCCCAAAAATGGTCCCGCAAAATCTAAGTGCAACCTAGACCAAGGTCTAGCAGGCCACTCCCATGGATGTAAAAGTGCAGGTGCAGGGGAGTTCTGATTCAGCTGGCATTGTCTACAGGACTTCACTTTGTTCTCCAAATCCTGATCCATTTTTGGCCACCATACATAGGATCTCGCTAAACTTTTCATTCGTGACACCCCTGGGTGTGCCTCATGTACTTCCTCTATGATCTGTGAACGGCCAGGGGGTGGTACAACAACTCTTGCACCCCAAAAAATGCAGCCTCCTTGCAGGCTTAATTCTAGCTTCCGTTTTGCATAATGTCTCATCTCCTCCCCCTCCAAAATACTTGGCCATCCATGCAACAGATACATCTTAACTTTCGACAACAACGGGTCCCGCTCAGTCCATTGACTAATTTGTTTAGCCTGCAGTGGTATGTCAGCTAACCATTCCAATGAAAACACAGTTTCTGGAGGTACAGGTGCAACAGCCGCAAGTTCAGGTAACGGCAACCGACTCAGGGCATCAGCATTTGCATTATCCACACCCATTCTGTACACCAGTTTGTACTGATAAGCTGACAATGTGAGTGCCCATCGCTGTACTCTAGGCGAGGCCTGTGGTGAAATGCCTTTCTTCTCTCCCAACAGACTTAACAGAGGTTTGTGGTCAGTGAAAACTGTGAATGTCCGACCATAGAGATACTGATGAAAACGCTTCACAGCAAAAACCACAGCCAGACCTTCCTTGTCCAATTGTGAGTATCCCTTTTCTGCTGTACTCAAAGTACGCGAAGCAAATGCAATAGGCCTTTCTGACCTATCGTCCATTTTGTGAGCAAGGACTGCCCCTACTCCATACGGGGATGCGTCACAGGACAATATGATCTCTTTGTCAGGATCGAAATGGACCAACAGTCTGTCTGAGTGTAACAGCTCTTTCACCGCCTTGAAAGCCTGCTCTTGCTCCTTTTTCCAATGCCATGCAGTGTCACCCCTCAGTAGCTTGTACAAAGGGGACATCACAGTTGAAAGGTCAGGTAGAAACTTACCATAGTAATTTACCATTCCTAAAAATGATCTAAGTTCAGTGATGCCTTTAGGGCTTGGAGCATCTTTTATAGCCCTGACTTTTCCTTCCACTGGCTTAAGTCCTTCCGATGTAATTTCATGACCCAAGTAAGTCACGCTTGGTGCCAGGAATACACACTTATCCCGCTTCAGCCTTAACCCAGCTCTTAAAAGTCTTTCTAAAACCTTTTCCAAGTTTGCTAAATGTTCTCCCTCAGTGGCTCCTGTGATCAATATATCATCCAGATATACAGCCACTTGCTGAATGCCTTGCAACACTATGTCCATAGTTCTTTGAAAAATCGCTGGACTGGATGCAACACCAAAAACCAGGCGGTTGTATTTAAATAACCCTTTGTGAGTGTTAATGGTTACATATTCCTTAGATTCATCCTCTAGCATCAGCTGTTGATAAGCCTGACTCATGTCCAGTTTTGTGAAGAATTTACCTCCAGCCAGGGTAGCAAACAGGTCTTCCACTCTTGGCAGTGGGTATTCATCCAAGGTTGAGACTTGATTTACAGTGAGTTTATAATCCCCACATATTCTCACAGTTTTGTCTGGTTTTAAAACTGGAACAATAGGTGCTGCCCACTTGGAAAATTGTACCGTTTCTATAATGCCCAGTCTCTGCAACCTCTCTAGCTCTTCTTCCACTTTGCTTTTCATTGCATAGGGCACTGACCTTGGTTTGAAAAATCGTGGGGTGGCATTTGGGTCAACATGCAATTTTACTGTCACCCCTTTTAAAGTACCCAGCTCATCTCGAAAAACATCAGAGTATTTCTGCAGAATGTCCTCTACAGTGCGTACAAATTTAATTTCTTGCCAATTTAACTGAAGTTTTCTAAGCACATCACGTCCCAAAAGGCTAGGACCGCTACCTTTAGCTACCACCAATCTAACAGCAGCTCTCTGACCTCCAGTACACATGTGTACGTGCAACTCCCCCAGATGTGGAATGGATTGCCCTGTATATGTCCTGAGGTTCAAATTTGTAGGTCTAAGTGTGGGAGGGTCTGACCTCCAAGTGCTTTTGTAGGTATCTTCACTAATGACTGATGTAGAAGCCCCTGAATCAATCTCGAAAGTAATGTCTTGTCCGTTTACGTCCAAAGTGGCGTAATAAGGTACAGGAGGAAAATCACCACTTCGTATTCCATACATATTGTAGGCACATGCCGATTCCTCAGCTTGATTCTCCAAATGATTCGTTGCTGCCCTAAACTGTTTTGCACTTTTCTGTCCAGGGTTGCGTTTAAACTTAGAAGTCTTACATTGTTTAGCTAAATGTCCAACTTTTTTGCAGGAATGACAAACACTCTCCTTGAATTTGCACTCGTTTGCATAATGCTTCCCCCCACAGCGAAAACATTCAACGATTTTAGGCTGTTTACCAGTCTCTTTCCGGACCTGATGCACCGTTGCTGCCTGTGAAACCGCATGTCCCCTCTGAATGTCTTTTGCATTACTGTCAGCCATTTCCATACCCTGAGAAATATCAAAAGCCTTCTTGAAGGTTAATGGCGGTGTCTCTCCCAGCAACCGTCTTTGAATAGCCTCATTATTAATACCGCAAACAAGTCTGTCCCGAAGCATGTCATCCAACACTGCTCCGAAATCACAGTGCTCCGACAACTGCCTTAGCTCCGCCACGAAGTTAGCCACAGACTGACATTGCTTCCTGAAGTGACTGTGGAACTTGAAACGCTGGACTATCACAGATGGTTTCGGATTGTGGTGATTCGCCACGAGTTGGACGAGGTCGTCGTAAGGAATCTCTCCCGGTTTCCGCGGCGTGGCTAAATTCCGTATTAGCTTGTAAGTTTTAGCACCGCACGCACTCAAGAGAATGGAGCGCTTTCTGTCTCCATCAGAAATTCCATTTGCAGAGAAAAAGTGTCCTAACCTTTCTTCGTACTCTGTCCAATCCTCGGTTCCCTCCACGAATTCACCCACAGTCCCGAAAGTAGTCATCTTGCCAGCACTCCCTCCGCGCGAAAAAAAAAATTCACCTCGTCGCCAAAATATGTGGTAACTTTACTTAATAAATAAGCACCTGACCACGAAACGTGTTTAAGAACACTTTATATGCACGCATTTGTACACTTACACAAACGGATGGCAGGAGCTACATAACATGTGCCTTCTAGCATCGTAACCAAAACTTATTGAAAATAATCTAGACACCTGACCGGAAACTCTGTTAACATTTGCTGTACAAAAACTATACAGTTTTTCCCACTAGGTGGCAACATTGACCCATACATACATTACAGATTTAGATTACAACAGTGCGGATGCGGAAAGAATGGAATAATTGTGGTAGGCTGCCGGCTGAGTAGTTTGGTGAATGTTTGGTGTGGGTCCGGCGCTGCCGATTGGATGGTGGTGCTGCAGTGTGAGTCAGATAAAAAAAAAAAAACCAGGAGTAGGATCCAATGGGACCAACTGGCATGTATAGACGCGTGTAATGCAAAAGGGCTGTTTTTGGTAGCATCTCTCGCTTACAGCCATACCACCCTGAACATGCCTGATCTTGGAAGCTAAGCAGGGTTGGGTCTGGTTAGTATTTGGATGGAAAACCACCTGGGAGTACCAGGTGCTGTAAGCTTTTCTCACTTTTACTTTATACAGGGGGCACTCCACTTCACGATTAATTTAAATCTATCACTCCCCTTCCGTTTTACTATTTTATATATATATATTTTTCTCTCATTCATAAAGGCAGCTTTTACACACCGTTTTACTCTAAATACTGCCTGGTAATTCTAGCTGCTGTAAGCTGTTCGTGCCTTTATTCCACCAGGGCGCGATCTTCTCACAAACTTGAAGACTGTCACTCCCCATTCACGTTTTACAACTTATTGTTAATAATAAAGAGACAGCTTTTTACACACAGTTTTAAACAAAGTACTGATATAATTCCTCTTCAACTCACCACTTTGTTTTCTATGCAAAAACCACTTCACTACAGAAGACTCGATATTATTGGCATAGCAAGGTCTGCTCTTCTCCTCCTTTCAAAACTCGCTAAAAGCTGTATTTAAAAGAGCAGGTTGGACGGGGTAATTCACACCCTTCAATGCCAGATTAATGTTTAGGTTAGTGGGAATCACAGAGGAATTAGGGATGGAAACTTCTTTGCTGGTGGTAGAAGCGGTCTGGTGAATTTTTAGAGAGAAGAGGCCGTCGATGTTTGAATGTAGAAAATTGTTCTGGCTGCAGCCTGCAGTATGGACTTGTTGGTGTGTGTAGCTCCCAGTGTTCTGACAGCGCGACGTTTTGGGGAAGCATGTGATTCAGCAGCTACCAGTGGGCTTCGTGCGGCGGAGATTTTGTGGCTGTTAGCGGAGTTGATAACAGAGGGTCGTTAAGAGAAACCTGCATGCGGTAGGCAAAGGAGTAATGTTTGCCGGCGGGGGACGTGCGGCGATTAACCTGTGCGGTAGTGAAAAGGAGTTAAAGAGAAGGAAGTGTGCGGATGCGGAAAGAATGGAATAATTGTGGTAGGCTACCGGCTGAGTAGTTTGGTGAATGTTTGGTGTGGGTCCGGCGCTGCCGATTGGATGGTGGTGCTGCAGTGTGAGTCAGATAAAAAAAAAAAAAACCAGGAGTAGGATCCAATGGGACTAACTGGCATGTATAGACGCGTGTAATGCAAAAGGGCTGTTTTTGGTTGTGTCTCTCGCTTACGGCCATACCACCCTGAACACGCCCGATCTCGTCTGATCTCGGAAGCTAAGCAGGGTAGTGTTTGGTTAATACTTGGATGGGAGACCACCTGGGAATACCAGGTGCTGTAAGCTATTCTCACTTTTACTTTATACAGGGGGCGCTCCACTTCACGATTAATTTAAATCTATCACTCCCCTTCCATTTTACTATTTTATATATACATATATATATTTTTCTCTCTTTCATAAAGGCAGCTTTTGGAAACCGTTTATCTTTTAATACTGTCTGGTAATTCTAGGTGCTGTAAGCTGTTCGTGCCTTTATTCCACCAGGGCGCGATCTTCTCACAAACTTGAAGACTGTCACTCCCCATTCACGTTTTACAACTTATTGTTAATAATAAAGAGACAGCTTTTTACACACAGTTTTAAACAAAGTACTGATATAATTCATCTTCAACTCACCGGTTTGTTTTCTATGCAAAAACCACTTGACCACAGAAGACTCGATATTATTGGCATAGCAAGGTCTGCTCTTCTCCTCCTTTCAAAACTCGCTAAAAGCTGTATTTAAAAGAGCAGGTTGGCCGGGGTAATTCACACCCTTCAATGCCAGCTTAATGTTTAGGTTAGTGGGAATCACAGAGGAATTAGGGATGGAAACTTCTTTGCTGGTGGTAGAAGCGGTCTGGTGAATTTTTAGAGAGAAGAGACCGTCGATGTTTGAATGTAGAAAATTGTTCTGGCTGCAGCCTGCAGTATGGACTTGTTGGTGTGTGTAGCTCCCAGTGTTCTGACAGCGCGACGTTTTGGGGAAGCATGTGATTCAGCAGCTACCAGTGGGCTTCGTGCGGCGGAGATTTTGTGGCTGTTAGCGGAGTTGATAACAGAAGGTCATTAAGAGAAGCCTGCATGCGGTAGGCAAAGGAGTAATGTTTGCCGGCGGGGGACGTGCGGCGATTAACCTGTGCGGTAGTGAAAAGGAGTTAAAGAGAAGGAAGTGTGCGGATGCGGAAAGAATGGAATAATTGTGGTAGGCTGCCGGCTGAGTAGTTTGGTGAATGTTTGGTGTGGGTCCGGCGCTGCCGATTGGATGGTGGGGCTGCAGTGTGAGTCAGATAAAAAAAAAAAAAACCAGGAGTAGGATCCAATGGGACTAACTGTTATGTATCGACGCATGTAATGCAAAAGAGCTGTTTTTGGTAGTGTCTCTCACTTACGGCCGTACCACCCTGAACACGCCCGATCTCGGAAGCTAAGCAGGGTAAGGTCTGGTTAGTACTTGGATGGGAGACTGCCTGGTAATACCAGGTGCTGTAAGCTTTTCTCACTTTTACTTTATACAGGGGGCGCTCCACTTCACGATTAATTTAAATCTATCACTCCCCTTCCATTGTACTATTTTACATATATATTTTTTTTCTCTCTCTTTCATAAAGGCAGCTTTTGGAAACCGTTTTACTCTTAATACTGCCTGGTAATTCTAGGTGCTGTAAGCTGTTCGTGCCTTTATTCCACCAGGGCGCGATCTTCTCACAAACTTGAAGACTGTCACTCCCCATTCATGTTTTACAACTTATTGTTTATGATAAAGAGACAGCTTTTTACACACAGTTTTAAACAAAATACTGATTTAATTCCTCTTCAACTCACCGCTTTGTTTTCTATGCAAAAACCACTTCGCCACAGAAGACTCGATATTATTGGCATATTATCTGCTCTTCTCCTCCTTTCAAAACTTGCTAAAAGCTGTATTTAAAAGAGCAGGTTGGCCGGGGTAATTCACACCCTTCAATGCCAGCTTAATGTTTAGGGTAGTGGGAATAACAGAGGAATTAGGGATGGAAACTTCTTTGCATGGTGGTAGAAGCGGTCTGGTGAATTTTTACAGAGAAGAGGCCGTCGATGTTTGAATGTAGAAAATTGTTCTGGCTGCAGCCTGCAGTATGGACTTGTTGGTGTGTGTAGCTCCCAGTGTTCTGACAGCGCGAAGTTTTGGGGAAGCATGTGATTCAGCAGCTACCAGTGGGCTTCGTGCGGCGGAGATTTTGTGGCTGTTAGCGGAGTTGATAACAGAGGGTCGTTAAGAGAAGCCTGCATGCAATAGGCAAAGGAGTAATGTTTGCCGGCGGGGAACGTGCGGCGATTAACCTGTGCGGTAGTGAAAAGGAGTTAAAAAGAAGGAAGTGTGCGGATGCGGAAAGAATGGAATAATTGTGGTAGGTTGCCGGCTGAGTACTTTGGTGAATGTTTGGTGTGGGTCCGGCGCTGCCGATTGGATGGTGGGGCTGCAGTGTGAGTCAGATAAAAAAAAAAAAAAAGAACATTAGTAGGATCCAATGGGACCAACTGGCATGTATAGAGGCGTGTAATGCAAAAGGGATGTTTTTGGTGGCATCTCTCGCTTACGGCCATACCACCCTGAACACGCCCGATCTCATCTGATCTCGGAAGCTAAGCAGGGTAGGGTCTGGTTAGTACTTGGATGGGAGATCACCTGGGAATACCAGGTGCTGTAAGCTTTCTCACTTTTACTTTATACAGGGGGCGCTCCACTTCACGATTAATTTAAATCTATCACTCCCCTTCCATTTTACTATTTTATATATATATATTTTTTTTTTCTCTCTTTCATAAAGGCAGCTTTTACACACCGTTTTACTCTAAATACTGCCTGGTAATTCTAGGTGCCGTAAGCTGTTCGTGCCTTTATTCCACCAGGGCGCGATCTTCTCACAAACTTGAAGACTGTCACTCCCCATTCACGTTTTACAACTTATTGTTAATGATAAAGAGACAGCTTTTTACACACAGTTTTAAACAAAGTACTGATATTATTCCTCTTCAACTGACCGCTTTGTTTTCTATGCAAAAACCACTTCGCCACAGAAGACTCGATATTATTGGCATAGCAAGTTCTGCTCTTCTCCTTTCAAAACTTGCTAAAAGCTGTATTTAAAAGAACAGATTGGCCGGGGTAATTCACACCCTTCAATGCCAGCTTAATGTTTAGGTTAGTGGGAATCACAGAGGAATTAGGGATGGAAACTTCTTTGCTGGTGGTAGAAGCGGTCTGGTGAATTTTTAGAGAGAAGAGGCCGTCGATGTTTGAATGTAGAAAATTGTTCTGGCTGCAGCCTGCAGTATGGACTTGTTGGTGTGTGTAGCTCCCAGTGTTCTGACAGCGTGACGTTTTGGGGAAGCATGTGATTCAGCAGCTACCAGTGGGCTTCGTGCGGCGGAGATTTTGTGGCTGTTAGCGGAGTTGATAACAGAGGGTCGTTAAGAGAAGCCTGCATGCAGTAGGCAAAGGAGTAATATTTGCCGGCGGGGGACGTGCGGCGATTAACCTGTGCGGTAGTGAAAAGGAGTTAAAAAGAAGGAAGTGTGCGGATGCGGAAAGAATGGAATAATTGTGGTAGGCTGCCGGCTGAGTAGTTTGTTGAATGTTTGGTGTGGGTCCGGCGCTGCCGATTGGATGGTGGGACTGCAGTGTGAGTCAGATCAAAAAAAAAAAAACCAGGAGTAGGATCCAATGGGACTAACTGGCATGTATAGACGCGTGTAATGCAAAAGGGCTGTTTTTGGTCACGTCTCTCGCTTATGGCCATACCACCCTGAACACGCCCGATCTCATCCGATCTCGGAAGCCAAGCAGGGTAGGGTCTGGTTAGTACTTGGATGGGAGACCTCCTGGGAATACCAGGTGCTGTAAGCTTTTCTCACTTTTACTTTATACAGGGGGCGCTCCACTTCACGATTAATTTAAATCTATCACTCCCCTTCCATTTTACTATTTTATATATATATATATATTTTTCTCTCATTCATAAAGGCAGCTTTTACACACCGTTTTACTCTAAATACTTCCTGGTAATTCTAGGTGCTGTAAGCTGTTCGTGCCTTTATTCCACCAGGGCGCGATCTTCTCACAAACTTGAAGACTGTCACTCCCCATTCACGTTTTACAACTTATTGTTAATGATAAAGAGACAGCTTTTTACACACAGTTTTAAACAAAGTACTGATATTATTCCTCTTCAACTGACCGCTTTGTTTTCTATGCAAAAACCACTTCGCCACAGAAGACTCGATATTATTGGCATAGCAAGTTCTGCTCTTCTCCTTTCAAAACTTGCTAAAAGCTGTATTTAAAAGAACAGATTGGCCGGGGTAATTCACACCCTTCAATGCCAGCTTAATGTTTAGGTTAGTGGGAATCACAGAGGAATTAGGGATGGAAACTTCTATGCTGGTGGTAGAAGCGGTCTGGTGAATTTTTAGAGAGAAGAGGCCGTCGATGTTTGAATGTAGAAAATTGTTCTGGCTGCAGCCTGCAGTATGGACTTGTTGGTGTGTGTAGCTCCCAGTGTTCTGACAGCGCGACGTTTTGGGGAAGCATGTGATTCAGCAGCTACCAGTGGGCTTCGTGCGGCGGAGATTTTGTGGCTGTTAGCGGAGTTGATAACAGAGGGTTGTTAAGAGAAGCCTGCATGCAGTAGGCAAAGGAGTAATGTTTGCCGGCGGGGGACGTGCGGCGATTAACCTGTGCGGTAGTGAAAAGGAGTTAAAAAGAAGGAAGTGTGCGGATGCGGAAAGAATGGAATAATTGTGGTAGGCTGCCGGCTGAGTAGTTTGGTGAATGTTTGGTGTGGGTCCGGCGCTGCCGATTGGATGGTGGGGCTGCAGTGTGAGTCAGATAAAAAAAAAAAAAAAAAAACAGGAGTAGGATCCAATGGGACTAACTGGCATGTATAGACGCGTGTAATGCAAAAGGGCTGTTTTTGGTCACGTCTCTCGCTTATGGCCATACCACCCTGAACACGCCCGATCTCATCCGATCTCGGAAGCCAAGCAGGGTAGGGTCTGGTTAGTAGTTGGATGGGAGACCTCCTGGGAATACCAGGTGCTGTAAGATTTTCTCACTTTTACTTTATACAGGGGGCGCTCCACTTCACGATTAATTTAAATCTATCACTCCCCTTCCATTTTACTATTTTATATATATATATATTTTTCTCTCATTCATAAAGGCAGCTTTTACACACCGTTTTACTCTAAATACTTCCTGGTAATTCTAGGTGCTGTAAGCTGTTCGTGCCTTTCTTCCACCAGCCCGCGATCTTCTCACAAACTTGAAGACTGTCACTCCCCATTCACGTTTTACAACTTATTGTTAATGATAAAGAGACAGCTTTTTACACACAGTTTTAAACAAAGTACTGATATTATTCCTCTTCAACTGACCGCTTTGTTTTCTATGCAAAAACCACTTCGCCACAGAAGACTCGATATTATTGGCATAGCAAGTTCTGCTCTTCTCCTTTCAAAACTTGCTAAAAGCTGTATTTAAAAGAACAGATTGGCCGGGGTAATTCACACCCTTCAATGCCAGCTTAATGTTTAGGTTAGTGGGAATCACAGAGGAATTAGGGATGGAAACTTCTTTGCTGGTGGTAGAAGCGGTCTGGTGAATTTTTAGAGAGAAGAGGCCGTCGATGTTTGAATGTAGAAAATTGTTCTGGCTGCAGCCTGCAGTATGGACTTGTTGGTGTGTGTAGCTCCCAGTGTTCTGACAGCGCGACGTTTTGGGGAAGCATGTGATTCAGCAGCTACCAGTGGGCTTCGTGCGGCGGAGATTTTGTGGCTGTTAGCGGAGTTGATAACAGAGGGTCGTTAAGAGAAGCCTGCATGCAGTAGGCAAAGGAGTAATGTTTGCCGGCGGGGGACGTGCGGCGATTAACCTGTGCGGTAGTGAAAAGGAGTTAAAAAGAAGGAAGTGTGCGGATGCGGAAAGAATGGAATAATTGTGGTAGGCTGCCGGCTGAGTAGTTTGGTGAATGTTTGGTGTGGGTCCGGCGATGCCGATTGGATGGTGGGGCTGCAGTGTGAGTCAGATAAAAAAAAAAAAAAAAAACAGGAGTAGGATCCAATGGGACTAACTGGCATGTATAGACGCGTGTAATGCAAAAGGGCTGTTTTTGGTAGCATCTTTCGCTTACGGCCATACCACCCTGAACATGCCCGATCTCGTTTGATTTCGGAAGCTAAGCAGCGTAGGGTATGGTTAGTACTTGGATGGGAGACCACCTGGGAATACCAGGTGCTGTAAGCTTTTCTCACTTTTACTTTATACAGGGGGTGCTCCACTTCATGATTAATTTAAATCTATCACTCCCCTTCCATTTTACTATTTTATATATATATATATTTTTTTCTCTCATTCATAAAGGCAGCTTTTAGAAACCGTTTTACTCTAAATACTTCCTGGTAATTCTAGGTGCTGTAAGCTGTTCGTGCCTTTATTCCACCAGGGCGCGATCTTCTCACAAACTTGAAGACTGTCACTCCCCATTCACGTTTTACAACTTATTGTTAATGATAAAGAGACAGCTTTTTACACACAGTTTTAAACAAAGTACTGATATTATTCCTCTTCAACTGACCGCTTTGATTTCTATGCAAAAACCACTTCGCCACAGAAGACTCGATATTATTGGCATAGCAAGTTCTGCTCTTCTCCTTTCAAAACTTGCTAAAAGCTGTATTTAAAAGAACAGATTGGCCGGGGTTATTCACACCCTTCAATGCCAGCTTAATGTTTAGGTTAGTGGGAATCACAGAGGAATTAGGGATGGAAACTTCTTTGCTGGTGGTAGAAGCGGTCTGGTGAATTTTTAGAGAGAAGAGGCCGTCGATGTTTGAATGTAGAAAATTGTTCTGGCTGCAGCCTGCAGTATGGACTTGTTGCTGTGTGTAGCTCCCAGTGTTCTGACAGCGCGACGTTTTGGGGAAGCATGTGATTCAGCAGCTACCAGTGGGCTTCGTGCGGCGGAGATTTTGTGGCTGTTAGCGGAGTTGATAACAGAGGGTCGTTAAGAGAAGCCTGCATGCAGTAGGCAAAGGAGTAATGTTTGCCGGCGGGGGACGTGCGGCGATTAACCTGTGTGGTAGTGAAAAGGAGTTAAAAAGAAGGAAGTGTGCGGATGCGGAAAGAATGGAATAATTGTGGTAGGCTGCCGGCTGAGTAGTTTGGTGAATGTTTGGTGTGGGTCCGGCGCTGCCGATTGGATGGTGGGGCTGCAGTGTGAGTCAGATAAAAAAAAAAAAAAAAAAACAGGAGTAGGATCCAATGGGACCAACTGGCATGTATAGAGGCGTGTAATGCAAAAGGGCTGTTTTTGGTAGCGTCTCTCGCTTGTGGCCATACCACCCTGAACACGCCCGATCTCGTCTGATCTCGGAAGCTAAGCAGGGTAGGGTCTGGTTAGTACTTGGACGGGAGACCTCCTGGGAATACCAGGTGCTGTAAGCTTTTCTCACTTTTACTTTATACAGGGGGCGCTCCACTTCACGATTAATTTAAATCTATCACTCCCCTTCCATTTTACTATTTTATATATATATTTTTATTTTCTCTCTTTCATAAAGGCAGCTTTTACACACCGTTTTACTCTAAATACTGCCTGGTAATTCTAGGTGCTGTAAGCTCTTCGTGCCTTTATTCCACCAGGGCGCGATCTTCTCACAAACTTGAAGACTGTCACTCCCCATTCACGTTTTACAACTTATTGTTAATGATAAAGAGACAGCTTTTTACACACAGTTTTAAACAAAGTACTGATATTATTCCTCTTCAACTGACCGCTTTGTTTTCTATGCAAAAACCACTTCGCCACAGAAGACTCGATATTATTGGCATAGCAAGTTCTGCTCTTCTCCTTTCAAAACTTGCTAAAAGCTGTATTTAAAAGAACAGATTGGCCGGGGTAATTCACACCCTTCAATGCCAGCTTAATGTTTAGGTTAGTGGGAATCATAGAGGAATTAGGAATGGAAACTTCTTTGCTGGTGGTAGAAGCGGTCTGGTGAATTTTTAGAGAGAAGAGGCCGTCGATGTTTGAATGTAGAAAATTGTTCTGGCTGCAGCCTGCAGTATGGACTTGTTGGTGTGTGTAGCTCCCAGTGTTCTGACAGCGCGACGTTTTGGGGAAGCATGTGATTCAGCAGCTACCAGTGGGCTTCGTGCGGCGGAGATTTTGTGGCTGTTAGCGGAGTTGATAACAGAGGGTCGTTAAGAGAAGCCTGCATGCAGTAGGCAAAGGAGTAATGTTTGCTGGCGGGGGACGTGCGGCGATTAACCTGTGCGGTAGTGAAAAGGAGTTAAAAAGAAGGAAGTGTGCGGATGCGGAAAGAATGGAATAATTGTGGTAGGCTGCCGGCTGAGTAGTTTGGTGAATGTTTGGTGTGGGTCCGGCGTTGCCGATTGGATGGTGGGGCTGCAGTGTGAGTCAGATAAAAAAAAAAAAAAAAAAACAGGAGTAGGATCCAATGGGACCAACTGGCATGTATAGAGGCGTGTAATGCAAAAGGGCTGTTTTTGGTAGCATCTCTCGCTTGTGGCCATACCACCCTGAACACGCCCGATCTCGTCTGATCTTGGAAGCTAAGCAGGGTAGGGTCTGGTTAGTACTTGGATGAGAGACCTCCTGGGAATACCAGGTGCTGTAAGCTTTTCTCACTTTTACTTTATACAGGGGGCGCTCCACTTCACGATTAATTTAAATCTATCACTCCCCTTCCATTTTACTATTTTATATATATATTTTTATTTTCTCTCTTTCATAAAGGCAGCTTTTACACACCGTTTTACTCTAAATACTGCCTGGTAATTCTAGGTGCTGTAAGCTCTTCGTGCCTTTATTCCACCAGGGCGCGATCTTCTCACAAACTTGAAGACTGTCACTCCCCATTCACGTTTTACAACTTATTGTTAATGATAAAGAGACAGCTTTTTACACACAGTTTTAAACAAAGTACTGATATTATTCCTCTTCAACTGACCGCTTTGTTTTCTATGCAAAAACCACTTCGCCACAGTAGACTCGATATTATTGGCATAGCAAGTTCTGCTCTTCTCCTTTCAAAACTTGCTAAAAGCTGTATTTAAAAGAACAGATTGGCCGGGGTAATTCACACCCTTCAATGCCAGCTTAATGTTTAGGTTAGTGGGAATCACAGAGGAATTAGGGATGGAAACTTCTTTGCTGGTGGTAGAAGCGGTCTGGTGAATTTTTAGAGAGAAGAGGCCGTCGATGTTTGAATGTAGAAAATTGTTCTGGCTGCAGCCTGCAGTATGGACTTGTTGGTGTGTGTAGCTCCCAGTGTTCTGACAGCGCGACGTTTTGGGGAAGCATGTGATTCAGCAGCTACCAGTGGGCTTCGTGCGGCGGAGATTTTGTGGCTGTTAGCGGAGTTGATAACAGAAGGTCATTAAGAGAAGCCTGCATGCGGAAGGCAAAGGAGTAATGTTTGCCGGCGGGGGACGTGCGGCGATTAACCTGTGAGGTAGTGAAAAGGACTTAAAGAGAAGGAAGTGTGCGGATGCGGAAAGAATGGAATAATTGTGGTAGGCTGCCGGCTGAGTAGTTTGGTGAATGTTTGGTGTGGGTCCGGCGCTGCCGATTGGATGGTGGTGCTGCAGTGTGAGTCAGATAAAAAAAAAAAAAAAACCAGGAGTAGGATCCAATGGGACCAACTGGCATGTATAGAGGCGTGTAATGCAAAAGGGCTGTTTTTGGTAGCATCTCACGCTTACGGCCATACCTTCCTGAACACGCCCGATCTCGTCTGATTTTGGAAGCTAAGCAAGGTAGGGTCTGGTTAGTACTTGGATGGGAGACCACCTGGGAATACCAGGTGCTGTAAGCTTTTCTCACTTTTACTTTATACAGGGGGCGATCCACTTCACGATTAATTTAAATCTAGCACTCCCCTTCCATTTTACTATTTTATATATATATATATATTTTTTCTCTCTTTCATAAAGCCAGCTTTCAGAAACCGTTTTACTCTAAATACTTCCTGGTAATTCTAGGTGCTGTAAGCTGTTCGTGCCTTTATTCCACCAGGGCGCGATCTTCTCACAAACTTGAAGACTGTCACTCCCCATTCACGTTTTACAACTTATTGTTAATGATAAAGAGACAGCTTTTTACACACAGTTTTAAACAAAGTACTGATATAATTCCTCTTCAACTCACCACTTTGTTTTCTATGCAAAAACCACTTCACCACAGAAGACTCGATATTATTGGCATAGCAAGGTCTGCTCTTCTCCTCCTTTCAAAACTCGCTAAAAGCTGTATTTAAAAGAGCAGGTTGGCCGGGGTAATTCACACCCTTCAATGCCAGATTAATGTTTAGGTTAGTGGGAATCACAGAGGAATTAGGGATGGAAACTTCTTTGCTGGTGGTAGAAGCGGTCTGGTGAATTTTTAGAGAGAAGAGGCCGTCGATGTTTGAATGTAGAAAATTGTTCTGGCTGCAGCCTGCAGTATGGACTTGTTGGTGTGTGTAGCTCCCAGTGTTCTGACAGCGTGACGTTTTGGGGAAGCATGTGATTCAGCAGCTACCAGTGGGCTTCGTGCAGCGGAGATTTTGTGGCTGTTAGCTGAGTTGATAGCAGTGGGTCGTTAAGAGAAGCCTGCATGCGGTAGGCAAATGAGTAATGTTTGCCGGCAGGGGACGTGCGGCGATTAACCTGTGAGGTAGTGAAAAGGACTTAAAGAGAAGGAAGTGTGCGGATGCGGAAAGAATGGAATAATTGTGGTAGGCTGCCGGCTGAGTAGTTTGGTGAATGTTTGGTGTGGGTCCGGCGCTGCCGATTGGATGGTGGGGCTGCAGTGTGAGTCAGATAAAAAAAAAAAAAAAGAACATTAGTAGGATCCAATGGGACCAACTGGCATGTATAGAGGCGTGTAATGCAAAAGGGCTGTTTTTGGTAGCATCTCTCGCTTACGGCCAAACCATCCTGAAAACGCCCGATCTCAGAAGCCAAGCAGGGTAGGGTCTGGTTAGTACTTGGATGGGAGACCTCCTGGGAATACCAGGTGCTGTAAGCTTTTCTCACTTTTACTTTATACAGGGGGCACTCCACGATTAATTTAAATCTATCACTCCCCTTCCGTTTTACTATTTTATATATATTTTTTTTTTCTTTCATTCATAAAGGCAGCTTTTACACACCGTTTTACTCTAAATACTGCCTGGTAATTCTAGGTGCTGTAAGCTCTTCGTGCCTTTATTCCACCAGGGCGCGATCTTCTCACAAACTTGAAGACTGTCACTCCCCATTCACGTTTTACAACTTATTGTTAATGATAAAGAGACAGCTTTTTACACACAGTTTTAAACAAAGTACTGATATTATTCCTCTTCAACTGACCGCTTTGTTTTCTATGCAAAAACCACTTCGCCACAGAATATTTGATATTATTGGCATAGCAAGTTCTGCTCTTCTCCTTTCAAAACTTGCTAAAAGCTGTATTTAAAAGAGCAGGTTGGCCGGGGTAATTCACACCCTTCAATGCCAGATTAATGTTTAGGTTAGTGGGAATCACAGAGGAATTAGGGATGGAAACTTCTTTGCTGGTGTTAGAAGCGGTCTGGTGAATTTTTAGAGAGAAGAGGCCGTCGATGTTTGAATGTAGAAAATAGTTCTGGCTGCAGCCTGCAGTATGGACTTGTTGGTGTGTGTAGCTCCCAGTGTTCTGACAGCGCGACGTTTTGGGGAAGCATGGGATTCAGCAGCTACCAGTGGGCTTCGTGCGGCGGAGATTTTGTGGCTGTTAGCGGAGTTGATAACAGAGGGTCGTTAAGAGAAGCCTACATGCAGTAGGCAAAGGAGTAATGTTTGCTGGCGGGGGACGTGCGGCGATTAACCTGTGCGGTAGTGAAAAGGAGTTAAAAAGAAGGAAGTGTGCGGATGCGGAAAGAATGGAATAATTGTGGTAGGCTGCCGGCTGAGTAGTTTGGTGAATGTTTGGTGTGGGTCCGGCGCTGCCGATTGGATGGTGGGGCTGCAGTGTGAGTCAGATAAAAAAAAAAAAAACAGGAGTAGGATCCAATGGGACTAACTGGCATGTATAGACGCGTGTAATGCAAAAGGGCTGTTTTTGGTAACATCTCTCGCTTACGGCCATACCACCCTGAACACGCCCGATCTTGTCTGATCTCGGAAGCTAAGCAGGGTAGGGTCTGGTTAGTACTTGAATGGGAGACCACCTGGGAATACCAGGTGCTGTAAGCTTTTCTCACTTTTACTTTATACAGGGGGCGCTCCACTTCACGATTAATTTAAATCTATCACTCCCCTTCCATTTTACTATTTTATATATATATATATATATATATATATTTTTTTTTTTTTTTTTTTTTTTCTCTCATTCATAAAGGCAGCTTTTAGAAACCGTTTTACTCTAAATACTTCCTGGTAATTCTAGGTGCTGTAAGCTGTTCGTGCCTTTATTCCACCAGGGCGCGATCTTCTCACAAACTTGAAGACTGTCACTCCCCATTCACGTTTTACAACTTATTGTTAATGATAAAGAGACAGCTTTTTACACACAGTTTTAAACAAAGTACTGATATTATTCCTCTTCAACTGACCGCTTTGTTTTCTATGCAAAAACCACTTCGCCACAGAAGACTCGATATTATTGGCATAGCAAGTTCTGCTCTTCTCCTTTCAAAACTTGCTAAAAGCTGTATTTAAAAGAACAGATTGGCCGGGGTAATTCACACCCTTCAATGCCAGCTTAATGTTTAGGTTAGTGGGAATCACAGAGGAATTAGGGATGGAAACTTCTTTGCTGGTGCTAGAAGCGGTCTGGTGAATTTTTAAAGAGAAGAGGCCGTCGATGTTTGAATGTAGAAAATTGTTCTGGCTGCAGCCTGCAGTATGGACTTGTTGGTGTGTGTAGCTCCCAGTGTTCTGACAGCGCGACGTTTTGGGGAAGCATGTGATTCAGCAGCTACCAGTGGGCTTCGTGCGGCGGAGATTTTGTGGCTGTTAGCGGAGTTGATAACAGAGGGTCGTTAAGAGAAGCCTACATGCAGTAGGCAAAGGAGTAATGTTTGCCGGCGGGGGACGTGCGGCGATTAACCTGTGCGGTAGTGAAAAGGAGTTAAAAAGAAGGAAGTGTGCGGATGCGGAAAGAATGGAATAATTGTGGTAGGCTGCCGGCTGAGTAGTTTGGTGAATGTTTGGTGTGGGTCCGGCGCTGCCGATTGGATGGTGGGGCTGCAGTGTGAGTCAGATAAAAAAAAAAAAAACCAGGAGTAGGATCCAATGGGACTAACTGGCATGTATAGACGCGTGTAATGCAAAAGGGCTGTTTTTGGTAGCATCTCTCGCTTACGGCCATACCACCCTGAACATGCCCGATCTCGTCCGATCTCAGAAGCCAAGCAGACTAGGGTCTGGTTAGTACTTGGATGGGAGACCTACTGGGATAACCCTGTGCTGTAAGCTTTTCTCACTTTTACTTTATACAGGGGGCGCTCCACTTCACGATTAATTTAAATCTATCACTCCCCTTCCATTTTACTATTTTATATATATATATATATATATATATATATATATTTTTTTTTTTCTCTCATTCATAAAGGCAGCTTTTACACACCGTTTTAATCTAAATACTTCCTGGTATTTCTAGGTGCTGTAAGCTGTTCGTGCCTTTATTCCACCAGGGCGCGATCTTCTCACAAACTTGAAGACTGTCACTCCCCATTCACGTTTTACAACTTATTGTTAATGATAAAGAGACAGCTTTTTACACACAGTTTTAAACAAAGTACTGATATTATTCCTCTTCAACTGACCGCTTTGTTTTCTATGCAAAAACCACTTCGCCACAGAAGACTTGATATTATTGGTATAGCAAGTTCTGCTCTTCTCCTTTCAAAACTTGCTAAAAGCTGTATTTAAAAGAACAGATTGGCCGGGGTATTTCACACCCTTCAATGCCAGCTTAATGTTTAGGTTAGTGGGAATCACAGAGGAATTAGGGATGGAAACTTCTTTGCTGGAGGTAGAAGCGGTCTGGTGAATTTTTAGAGAGAAGAGGCCGTCGATGTTTGAATGTAGAAAATTGTTCTGGCTGCAGCCTGCAGTATGCACTTGTTGGTGTGTGTAGCTCCCAGTGTTCTGACAGCGTGACGTTTTGGGGAAGCATGTGATTCAGCAGCTACCAGTGGGCTTCGTGCGGCGGAGATTTTGTGGCTGTTAGCGGAGTTGATAACAGAGGGTCGTTAAGAGAAGCCTACATGCAGTAGGCAAAGGAGTAATGTTTGCCGGCGGGGGACGTGCGGCGATTAACCTGTGCGGTAGTGAAAAGGAGTTAAAAAGAAGGAAGTGTGCGGATGCGGAAAGAATGGAATAATTGTGGTAGGCTGCCGGCTGAGTAGTTTGGTGAATGTTTGGTGTGGGTCCGGCGCTGCCGATTGGATGGTGGGGCTGCAGTGTGAGTCAGATAAAAAAAAAAAAAACAGGAGTAGGATCCAATGGGACTAACTGGCATGTATAGACGCGTGTAATGCAAAAGAGCTGTTTTTGGTAGCATCTCTCGCTTACGGCTATTCCACCCTGAACACGCCCGATCTCGTCTCATCTCGGAAGCCAAGCAGGTTAGGGTCTGGTTAGTACTTGGATGGGAGACCTCCTGGGAATACCAGGTGCTGTAAGCCTTTCTCACTTTTACTTTATACAGGGGGCGCTCCACTTCACGATTAATTTAAATCTATCACTCCCCTTCCATTTTACTATTTTATATATATATTTTTTTTTTTTCTCTCATTCCTAAAGGCAGCTTTTAGAAACCGTTTTACTCTAAATACTTCCTGGTAATTCTAGGTGCTGTAAGCTGTTCGTGCCTTTATTCCACCAGGGCGCGATCTTCTCTCAAACTTGAAGACTGTCACTCCCCATTCACGTTTTACAACTTATTGTTAATGATAAAGAGACAGCTTTTTACACACAGTTTTAAACAAAGTACTGATATTATTCCTCTTCAACTGACCGCTTTGTTTTCTATGCAAAAACAACTTCGCCACAGAAGACTTGATATTATTGGTATAGCAAGTTCTGCTCTTCTCCTTTCAAAACTTGCTAAAAGCTGTATTTAAAAGAACAGATTGGCCGGGGTATTTCACACCCTTCAATGCCAGCTTAATGTTTAGGTTAGTGGGAATCACAGAGGAATTAGGGATGGAAACTTCTTTGCTGGTGGTAGAAGCGGTCTGGTGAATTTTTAGAGAGAAGAGGCCGTCGATGTTTCAATGTAGAAAATAGTTCTGGCTGCAGCCTGCAGTATGCACTTGTTGGTGTGTGTAGCTCCCAGTGTTCTGACAGCGTGACGTTTTGGGGAAGCATGTGATTCAGCAGCTACCAGTGGGCTTCGTGCGGCGGAGATTTTGTGGCTGTTAGCGGAGTTGATAACAGAGGGTCGTTAAGAGAAGCCTACATGCAGTAGGCAAAGGAGTAATGTTTGCCGGCGGGGGACGTGCGGCGATTAACCTGTGCGGTAGTGAAAAGGAGTTAAAAAGAAGGAAGTGTGCGGATGCGGAAAGAATGGAATAATTGTGGTAGGCTGCCGGCTGAGTAGTTTGGTGAATGTTTGGTGTGGGTCCGGCGCTGCCGATTGGATGGTGGGGCTGCAGTGTGAGTCAGATAAAAAAAAAAAAAACAGGAGCAGGATCCAATGGGACTAACTGGCATGTATAGACGCGTGTAATGCAAAAGGGCTGTTTTTGGTAGCATCTCTCGCTTACGGCCATACCACCCTGAACACGCCCGATCTCGTCTCATCTCGGAAGCCAAGCAGGGTAGGGTCTGGTTAGTACTTGGATGGGAGACCTCCTGGGAATACCAGGTGCTGTAAGCCTTTCTCACTTTTACTTTATACAGGGGGCGCTCCACTTCACGATTAATTTAAATCTATCACTCCCCTTCCATTTTACTATTTTATATATATATATTTTTATTTTCTCTCATTCCTAAAGGCAGCTTTTAGAAACCGTTTTACTCTAAATACTTCCTGGTAATTCTAGGTGCTGTAAGCTGTTCGTGCCTTTATTCCACCAGGGCGCGATCTTCTCACAAACTTGAAGACTGTCACTCCCCATTCACGTTTTACAACTTATTGTTAATGATAAAGAGACAGCTTTTTACACACAGTTTTAAACAAAGTACTGATATTATTCCTCTTCAACTGACCGCTTTGTTTTCTATGCAAAAACAACTTCGCCACAGAAGACTCGATATTATTGGCATAGCAAGTTCTGCTCTTCTCCTTTCAAAACTTGCTAAAAGCTGTATTTAAAAGAACAGATTGGCCGGGGTAATTCACACCCTTCAATGCCAGCTTAATGTTTAGGTTAGTGGGAATCACAGAGGAATTAGGGATGGAAACTTCTTTGCTGGTGGTAGAAGCGGTCTGGTGAATTTTTAGAGAGAAGAGGCCGTCGATGTTTGAATGTAGAAAATAGTTCTGGCTGCAGCCTGCAGTATGGACTTGTTGGTGTGTGTAGCTCCCAGTGTTCTGACAGCGCGACGTTTTGGGGAAGCATGTGATTCAGCAGCTACCAGTGGGCTTCGTGCGGCGGAGATTTTGTGGCTGTTAGCGGAGTTGATAACAGAGGGTCGTTAAGAGAAGCCTGCATGCATTATACAAAGGAGTAATGTTTGCCGGCGGGGGACGTGCGGCGATTAACCTGTGCGGTAGTGAAAAGGAGTTAAAAAGAAGGAAGTGTGCGGATGCGGAAAGAATGGAATAATTGTGGTAGGCTGCCGGCTGAGTAGTTTGGTGAATGTTTGGTGTGGGTCCGGCGCTGCCGATTGGATGGTGGTGCAGCAGTGTGAGTCAGATAAAAAAAAAAAAAACCAGGAGTAGGATCCAATGGGACTAACTGGCATGTATAGACGCGTGTAATGCAAAAGGGCTGTTTTTGGTCGCGTTTCTCGCTCATGGCCATACCACCCTGAACACGCCCGATCTCATCCGATCTCGGAAGCCAAGCAGGGTAGGGTCTGGTTAGTACTTGGATGGGAGACCTCCTGGGAATACCAGGTGCTGTAAGCTTTTCTCACTTTTACTTTATACAGGGGGCGCTCCACTTCACGATTAATTTAAATCTATCACTCCCCTTCCATTTTACTATTTTATATATATATATATTTTTCTCTCATTCATAAAGGCAGCTGTTACACACCGTTTTACTTTAAATACTTCCTGGTAATTCTAGGTGCTGTAAGCTGTTCGTGCCTTTATTCCACCAGGGCGCGATCTTCTCACAAACTTGAAGACTGTCACTCCCTATTCACGTTTTACAACTTATTGTTAATGATAAAGAGACAGCTTTTTACACACAGTTTTAAACAAAGTACTGATATTATTCCTCTTCAACTGACCGCTTTGATTTCTATGCAAAAACTGCTTCGCCACAGAAGACTCGATATTATTGGCATAGCAAGTTCTGCTCTTCTCCTTTCAAAACTTGCTAAAAGCTGTATTTAAAAGAACAGATTGGCCGGGGTAATTCACACCCTTCAATGCCAGCTTAATGTTTAGGTTAGTGGGAATCACAGAGGAATTAGGGATGGAAACTTCTTTGCTGGTGGTAGAAGCGGTCTGGTGAATTTTTAGAGAGAAGAGGCCGTCGATGTTTGAATGTAGAAAATTGTTCTGGCTGCAGCCTGCAGTATGGACTTGTTGGTGTGTGTAGCTCCCAGTGTTCTGACAGTGCGACGTTTTGGGGAAGCATGTGATTCAGCAGCTACCAGTGGGCTTCGTGCGGCGGAGATTTTGTGGCTGTTAGCGGAGTTGATAACAGAGGGTCGTTAAGAGAAGCCTGCATGCAGTAGGCAAAGGAGTAATGTTTGCCGGCGGGGGACGTGCGGCGATTAACCTGTGCGGTAGTGAAAAGGAGTTAAAAAGAAGGAAGTGTGCGGATGCGGAAAGAATGGAATAATTGTGGTAGGCTGCCGGCTGAGTAGTTTGGTGAATGTTTGGTGTGGGTCCGGCGCTGCCGATTGGATGGTGGTGCTGCAGTGTGAGTCAGATAAAAAAAAAAAAAACCAGGAGTAGGATCCAATGGGACTAACTGGCATGTATAGACGCGTGTAATGCAAAAGGGCTGTTTTTGGTCGCGTCTCTCGCTTATGGCCATACCACCCTGAACACGCCCGATCTCATCCGATCTCGGAAGCCAAGCAGGGTAGGGTCTGGTTAGTACTTGGATGGGAGACCTCCTGGGAATACCAGGTGCTGTAAGCTTTTCTCACTTTTACTTTATACAGGGGGCGCTCCACTTCACGATTAATTTAAATCTATCACTCCCCTTCCATTTTACTATTTTATATATATTTTTTTTTCTCTCATTCATAAAGGCAGCTGTTACACACCGTTTTACTTTAAATACTTCCTGGTAATTCTAGGTGCTGTAAGCTGTTCGTGCCTTTATTCCACCAGGGCGCGATCTTCTCACAAACTTGAAGACTGTCACTCCCCATTCACGTTTTACAACTTATTGTTAATGATAAAGAGACAGCTTTTTACACACAGTTTTAAACAAAGTACTGATATTATTCCTCTTCAACTGACCGCTTTGTTTTCTATGCAAAAACAACTTCGCCACAGAAGACTCGATATTATTGGCATAGCAAGTTCTGCTCTTCTCCTTTCAAAACTTGCTAAAAGCTGTATTTAAAAGAACAGATTGGCCGGGGTAATTCACACCCTTCAATGCCAGCTTAATGTTTAGGTTAGTGGGAATCACAGAGGAATTAGGGATGGAAACTTCTTTGCTGGTGGTAGAAGCGGTCTGGTGAATTTTTAGAGAGAAGAGGCCGTCGATGTTTGAATGTAGAAAATAGTTCTGGCTGCAGCCTGCAGTATGGACTTGTTGGTGTGTGTAGCTCCCAGTGTTCTGACAGCGCGACGTTTTGGGGAAGCATGTGATTCAGCAGCTACCAGTGGGCTTCGTGCGGCGGAGATTTTGTGGCTGTTAGCGGAGTTGATAACAGAGGGTCGTTAAGAGAAGCCTGCATGCATTAGGCAAAGGAGTAATGTTTGCCGGCGGGGGACGTGCGGCGATTAACCTGTGCGGTAGTGAAAAGGAGTTAAAAAGAAGGAAGTGTGCGGATGCGGAAAGAATGGAATAATTGTGGTAGGCTGCCGGCTGAGTAGTTTGGTGAATGTTTGGTGTGGGTCCAGCGCTGCCGATTGGATGGTGGTGCAGCAGTGTGAGTCAGATAAAAAAAAAAAAAACCAGGAGTAGGATCCAATGGGACTAACTGGCATGTATAGACGCGTGTAATGCAAAAGGGCTGTTTTTGGTCGCGTCTCTCGCTCATGGCCATACCACCCTGAACACGCCCGATCTCATCCGATCTCGGAAGCCAAGCAGGGTAGGGTCTGGTTAGTACTTGGATGGGAGACCTCCTGGGAATACCAGGTGCTGTAAGCTTTTCTCACTTTTACTTTATACAGGGGGCGCTCCACTTCACGATTAATTTAAATCTATCACTCCCCTTCCATTTTACTATTTTATATATATATATATATATATATTTTTTTTTATCTCTCATTCATAAAGGCAGCTTTTAGAAACCGTTTTACTCTAAATACTTCCTGGTAATTCTAGGTGCTGTAAGCTGTTCGTGCCTTTATTCCACCAGGGCGCGATCTTCTCACAAACTTGAAGACTGTCACTCCCTATTCACGTTTTACAACTTATTGTTAATGATAAAGAGACAGCTTTTTACACACAGTTTTAAACAAAGTACTGATATTATTCCTCTTCAACTGACCGCTTTGATTTCTATGCAAAAACTGCTTTGCCACAGAAGACTCGATATTATTGGCATAGCAAGTTCTGCTCTTCTCCTTTCAAAACTTGCTAAAAGCTGTATTTAAAAGAACAGATTGGCCGGGGTAATTCACACCCTTCAATGCCAGCTTAATGTTTAGGTTAGTGGGAATCACAGAGGAATTAGGGATGGAAACTTCTTTGCTGGTGGTAGAAGCGGTCTGGTGAATTTTTAGAGAGAAGAGGCCGTCGATGTTTGAATGTAGAAAATTGTTCTGGCTGCAGCCTGCAGTATGGACTTGTTGGTGTGTGTAGCTCCCAGTGTTCTGACAGTGCGACGTTTTGGGGAAGCATGTGATTCAGCAGCTACCAGTGGGCTTCGTGCGGCGGAGATTTTGTGGCTGTTAGCGGAGTTGATAACAGAGGGTCGTTAAGAGAAGCCTGCATGCAGTAGGCAAAGGAGTAATGTTTGCCGGCGGGGGACGTGCGGCGATTAACCTGTGCGGTAGTGAAAAGGAGTTAAAAAGAAGGAAGTGTGCGGATGCGGAAAGAATGGAATAATTGTGGTAGGCTGCCGGCTGAGTAGTTTGGTGAATGTTTGGTGTGGGTCCGGCGCTGCCGATTGGATGGTGGTGCTGCAGTGTGAGTCAGATAAAAAAAAAAAAAAACAGGAGTAGGATCCAATGGGACTAACTGGCATGTATAGACGCGTGTAATGCAAAAGGGCTGTTTTTGGTCGCGTCTCTCGCTTATGGCCATACCACCCTGAACACGCCCGATCTCATCCGATCTCGGAAGCCAAGCAGGGTAGGGTCTGGTTAGTACTTGGATGGGAGACCTCCTGGGAATACCAGGTGCTGTAAGCTTTTCTCACTTTTACTTTATACAGGGGGCGCTCCACTTCACGATTAATTTAAATCTATCACTCCCCTTCCATTTTACTATTTTATATATATTTTTTTTTCTCTCATTCATAAAGGTAGCTGTTACACACCGTTTTACTTTAAATACTTCCTGGTAATTCTAGGTGCTGTAAGCTGTTCGTGCCTTTATTCCACCAGGGCGCGATCTTCTCACAAACTTGAAGACTGTCACTCCCTATTCACGTTTTACAACTTATTGTTAATGATAAAGAGACAGCTTTTTACACACAGTTTTAAACAAAGTACTGATATTATTCCTCTTCAACTGACCGCTTTGATTTCTATGCAAAAACTGCTTCGCCACAGAAGACTCGATATTATTGGCATAGCAAGTTCTGCTCTTCTCCTTTCAAAACTTGCTAAAAGCTGTATTTAAAAGAACAGATTGGCCGGGGTAATTCACACCCTTCAATGCCAGCTTAATGTTTAGGTTAGTGGGAATCACAGAGGAATTAGGGATGGAAACTTCTTTGCTGGTGGTAGAAGCGGTCTGGTGAATTTTTAGAGAGAAGAGGCCGTCGATGTTTGAATGTAGAAAATTGTTCTGGCTGCAGCCTGCAGTATGGACTTGTTGGTGTGTGTAGCTCCCAGTGTTCTGACAGTGCGACGTTTTGGGGAAGCATGTGATTCAGCAGCTACCAGTGGGCTTCGTGCGGCGGAGATTTTGTGGCTGTTAGCGGAGTTGATAACAGAGGGTCGTTAAGAGAAGCCTGCATGCAGTAGGCAAAGGAGTAATGTTTGCCGGCGGGGGACGTGCGGCGATTAACCTGTGCGGTAGTGAAAAGGAGTTAAAAAGAAGGAAGTGTGCGGATGCGGAAAGAATGGAATAATTGTGGTAGGCTGCCGGCTGAGTAGTTTGGTGAATGTTTGGTGTGGGTCCGGCGCTGCCGATTGGATGGTGGTGCTGCAGTGTGAGTCAGATAAAAAAAAAAAAAACCAGGAGTAGGATCCAATGGGACTAACTGGCATGTATAGACGCGTGTAATGCAAAAGGGCTGTTTTTGGTCGCGTCTCTCGCTTATGGCCATACCACCCTGAACACGCCCGATCTCATCCGATCTCGGAAGCCAAGCAGGGTAGGGTCTGGTTAGTACTTGGATGGGAGACCTCCTGGGAATACCAGGTGCTGTAAGCTTTTCTCACTTTTACTTTATACAGGGGGCGCTCCACTTCACGATTAATTTAAATCTATCACTCCCCTTCCATTTTACTATTTTATATATATTTTTTTTTCTCTCATTCATAAAGGCAGCTGTTACACACCGTTTTACTTTAAATACTTCCTGGTAATTCTAGGTGCTGTAAGCTGTTCGTGCCTTTATTCCACCAGGGCGCGATCTTCTCACAAACTTGAAGACTGTCACTCCCCATTCACGTTTTACAACTTATTGTTAATGATAAAGAGACAGCTTTTTACACACAGTTTTAAACAAAGTACTGATATTATTCCTCTTCAACTGACCGCTTTGTTTTCTATGCAAAAACAACTTCGCCACAGAAGACTCGATATTATTGGCATAGCAAGTTCTGCTCTTCTCCTTTCAAAACTTGCTAAAAGCTGTATTTAAAAGAACAGATTGGCCGGGGTAATTCACACCCTTCAATGCCAGCTTAATGTTTAGGTTAGTGGGAATCACAGAGGAATTAGGGATGGAAACTTCTTTGCTGGTGGTAGAAGCGGTCTGGTGAATTTTTAGAGAGAAGAGGCCGTCGATGTTTGAATGTAGAAAATAGTTCTGGCTGCAGCCTGCAGTATGGACTTGTTGGTGTGTGTAGCTCCCAGTGTTCTGACAGCGCGACGTTTTGGGGAAGCATGTGATTCAGCAGCTACCAGTGGGCTTCGTGCGGCGGAGATTTTGTGGCTGTTAGCGGAGTTGATAACAGAGGGTCGTTAAGAGAAGCCTGCATGCATTAGGCAAAGGAGTAATGTTTGCCGGCGGGGGACGTGCGGCGATTAACCTGTGCGGTAGTGAAAAGGAGTTAAAAAGAAGGAAGTGTGCGGATGCGGAAAGAATGGAATAATTGTGGTAGGCTGCCGGCTGAGTAGTTTGGTGAATGTTTGGTGTGGGTCCAGCGCTGCCGATTGGATGGTGGTGCAGCAGTGTGAGTCAGATAAAAAAAAAAAAAACCAGGAGTAGGATCCAATGGGACTAACTGGCATGTATAGACGCGTGTAATGCAAAAGGGCTGTTTTTGGTCGCGTCTCTCGCTCATGGCCATACCACCCTGAACACGCCCGATCTCATCCGATCTCGGAAGCCAAGCAGGGTAGGGTCTGGTTAGTACTTGGATGGGAGACCTCCTGGGAATACCAGGTGCTGTAAGCTTTTCTCACTTTTACTTTATACAGGGGGCGCTCCACTTCACGATTAATTTAAATCTATCACTCCCCTTCCATTTTACTATTTTATATATATATATATATATATATATTTTTTTTTATCTCTCATTCATAAAGGCAGCTTTTAGAAACCGTTTTACTCTAAATACTTCCTGGTAATTCTAGGTGCTGTAAGCTGTTCGTGCCTTTATTCCACCAGGGCGCGATCTTCTCACAAACTTGAAGACTGTCACTCCCTATTCACGTTTTACAACTTATTGTTAATGATAAAGAGACAGCTTTTTACACACAGTTTTAAACAAAGTACTGATATTATTCCTCTTCAACTGACCGCTTTGATTTCTATGCAAAAACTGCTTTGCCACAGAAGACTCGATATTATTGGCATAGCAAGTTCTGCTCTTCTCCTTTCAAAACTTGCTAAAAGCTGTATTTAAAAGAACAGATTGGCCGGGGTAATTCACACCCTTCAATGCCAGCTTAATGTTTAGGTTAGTGGGAATCACAGAGGAATTAGGGATGGAAACTTCTTTGCTGGTGGTAGAAGCGGTCTGGTGAATTTTTAGAGAGAAGAGGCCGTCGATGTTTGAATGTAGAAAATTGTTCTGGCTGCAGCCTGCAGTATGGACTTGTTGGTGTGTGTAGCTCCCAGTGTTCTGACAGTGCGACGTTTTGGGGAAGCATGTGATTCAGCAGCTACCAGTGGGCTTCGTGCGGCGGAGATTTTGTGGCTGTTAGCGGAGTTGATAACAGAGGGTCGTTAAGAGAAGCCTGCATGCAGTAGGCAAAGGAGTAATGTTTGCCGGCGGGGGACGTGCGGCGATTAACCTGTGCGGTAGTGAAAAGGAGTTAAAAAGAAGGAAGTGTGCGGATGCGGAAAGAATGGAATAATTGTGGTAGGCTGCCGGCTGAGTAGTTTGGTGAATGTTTGGTGTGGGTCCGGCGCTGCCGATTGGATGGTGGTGCTGCAGTGTGAGTCAGATAAAAAAAAAAAAAAACAGGAGTAGGATCCAATGGGACTAACTGGCATGTATAGACGCGTGTAATGCAAAAGGGCTGTTTTTGGTCGCGTCTCTCGCTTATGGCCATACCACCCTGAACACGCCCGATCTCATCCGATCTCGGAAGCCAAGCAGGGTAGGGTCTGGTTAGTACTTGGATGGGAGACCTCCTGGGAATACCAGGTGCTGTAAGCTTTTCTCACTTTTACTTTATACAGGGGGCGCTCCACTTCACGATTAATTTAAATCTATCACTCCCCTTCCATTTTACTATTTTATATATATTTTTTTTTCTCTCATTCATAAAGGTAGCTGTTACACACCGTTTTACTTTAAATACTTCCTGGTAATTCTAGGTGCTGTAAGCTGTTCGTGCCTTTATTCCACCAGGGCGCGATCTTCTCACAAACTTGAAGACTGTCACTCCCCATTCACGTTTTACAACTTATTGTTAATGATAAAGAGACAGCTTTTTACACACAGTTTTAAACAAAGTACTGATATTATTCCTCTTCAACTGACCGCTTTGTTTTCTATGCAAAAACCACTTCGCCACAGAAGACTCGATATTATTGGCATAGCAAATTCTGCTCTTCTCCTTTCAAAACTTGCTAAAAGCTGTATTTAAAAGAACAGATTGGCCGGGGTAATTCACACCCTTCAATGCCAGCTTAATGTTTAGGTTAGTGGGAATCACAGAGGAATTAGGGATGGAAACTTCTTTGCTGGTGGTAGAAGCGGTCTGGTGAATTTTTAGAGAGAAGAGGCCGTCGATGTTTGAATGTAGAAAATTGTTCTGGCTGCAGCCTGCAGTATGGACTTGTTGGTGTGTGTAGCTCCCAGTGTTCTGACAGCGCGACGTTTTGGGGAAGCATGTGATTCAGCAGCTACCAGTGGGCTTCGTGCGGCGGAGATTTTGTGGCTGTTAGCGGAGTTGATAACAGAGGGTCGTTAAGAGAAGCCTGCATGCAGTAGGCAAAGGAGTAATGTTTGCCGGCGGGGGACGTGCGGCGATTAACCTGTGCGGTAGTGAAAAGGAGTTAAAAAGAAGGAAGTGTGCGGATGCGGAAAGAATGGAATAATTGTGGTAGGCTGCCGGCTGAGTAGTTTGGTGAATGTTTGGTGTGGGTCCGGCGCTGCCGAGTGGATGGTGGGGCTGCAGTGTGTGTCAGATAAAAAAAAAAAAAAAAAACAGGAGTAAGATCCAATGGGACTAACTGGCATGTATAGACGCGTGTAATGCAAAAGGACTGTTTTTGGTAGAGTCTCTCGCTTACGGCCATACCACCCTGAACACGCCCGATCTCAGAATCCAAGCAGGATAGGGTTTGGTTAGTACTTGCATGGGAGACCTCCTGGGAATACCAGGTGTTGTAAGCTTTTGTCACTTCTACTTTATACAGGGGGCGCTCCACTTCACTATTAATTTAAATCTATCACTCCCCTTCCATTTTACTATTTTATATATATATTTTTTCTCTCTCTCTTTCATAAAGTCAGCTTTTGGAAACCGTTTTACTCTTAATACTGCCTGGTAATTCTAGGTGCTGTATGCTGTTCGTGCCTTTATTCCACCAGGGCGCGATCTTCTCACAAACTTGAAGACTGTCACTCCCCATTCACGTTTTACAACTTATTGTTAATGATAAAGAGAGAGCTTTTTACACACAGTTTTAAACAAAGTACTGATATTATTCCTCTTCAACTGACCGCTTTGTTTTCTATGCAAAAACCACTTCGCCACAGAAGACTCGATATTATTGGCATAGCAAGTTCTGCTCTTCTCCTTTCAAAACTTGCTAAAAGCTGTATTTAAAAGAACAGATTGGCCGGGGTAATTCACACCCTTCAATGCCAGCTTAATGTTTAGGTTAGTGGGAATCACAGAGGAATTAGGGATGGAAACTTCTTTGCTGGTGGTAGAAGCGGTCTGGTGAATTTTTAGAGAGAAGAGGCCGTCGATGTTTGAATGTAGAAAATTGTTCTGGCTGCAGCCTGCAGTATGGACTTGTTGGTGTGTGTAGCTCCCAGTGTTCTGACAGCGCGACGTTTTGGGGAAGCATGTGATTCAGCAGCTACCAGTGGGCTTCGTGCGGCGGAGATTTTGTGGCTGTTAGCGGAGTTGATAACAGAGGGTCGTTAAGAGAAGCCTGCATGCATTAGGCAAAGGAGTAATGTTTGCCGGCGGGGGACGTGCGGCGATTAACCTGTGCGGTAGTGAAAAGGAGTTAAAAAGAAGGAAGTGTGCGGATGCGGAAAGAATGGAATAATTGTGGTAGGCTGCCGGCTGAGTAGTTTGGTGAATGTTTGGTGTGGGTCCGGCGCTGCCGATTGGATGGTGGTGCAGCAGTGTGAGTCAGATAAAAAAAAAAAAAACCAGGAGTAGGATCCAATGGGACTAACTGGCATGTATAGACGCGTGTAATGCAAAAGGGCTGTTTTTGGTCGCGTCTCTCGCTCATGGCCATACCACCCTGAACACGCCCGATCTCATCCGATCTCGGAAGCCAAGCAGGGTAGGGTCTGGTTAGTACTTGGATGGGAGACCTCCTGGGAATACCAGGTGCTGTAAGCTTTTCTCACTTTTACTTTATACAGGGGGCGCTCCACTTCACGATTAATTTAAATCTATCACTCCCCTTCCATTTTACTATTTTATATATATATATATTTTTCTCTCATTCATAAAGGCAGCTGTTACACACCGTTTTACTTTAAATACTTCCTGGTAATTCTAGGTGCTGTAAGCTGTTCGTGCCTTTATTCCACCAGGGCGCGATCTTCTCACAAACTTGAAAACTGTCACTCCCCATTCACGTTTTACAACTTATTGTTAATGATAAAGAGACAGCTTTTTACACACAGTTTTAAACAAAGTACTGATATTATTCCTCTTCAACTGACCGCTTTGTTTTCTATGCAAAAACCACTTCGCCACAGAAGACTCGATATTATTGGCATAGCAAGTTCTGCTCTTCTCCTTTCAAAACTTGATAAAAGCTGTATTTAAAAGAACAGATTGGCCGGGGTAATTCACACCCTTCAATGCCAGCTTAATGTTTAGGTTAGTGGGAGTCACAGAGGAATTAGGGATGGAAACTTCTTTGCTGGTGGTAGAAGCGGTCTGGTGAATTTTTAGAGAGAAGAGGCCGTCGATGTTTGAATGTAGAAAATTGTTCTGGCTGCAGCCTGCTGTATGGACTTGTTGGTGTGTGTAGCTCCCAGTGTTCTGACAGCGCGACGTTTTGGGGAAGCATGTGATTCAGCAGCTACCAGTGGGCTTCGTGCGGCGGAGATTTTGTGGCTGTTAGCGGAGTTGATAACAGAAGGTCGTTAAGAGAAGCCTGCATGCAGTAGGCAAAGGAGTAATGTTTGCCGGCGGGGGACGTGCGGCGATTAACCTGTGCGGTAGCGAAAAGGAGTTAAAAAGAAGGAAGTGTGCGGATGCGGAAAGAATGGAATAATTGTGGTAGGCTGCTGGCTGAGTAGTTTGGTGAATGTTTGGTGTGGGTCCGGCGCTGCCGATTGGATGGTGGGGCTGCAGTGTGAGTCAGATAAAAAAAAAAAAAAGAACATTAGTAGGATCCAATGGGACCAACTGGCATGTATAGAGGCGTGTAATGCAAAAGGGCTGTTTTTGGTAGCATCTCTCGCTTACGGCCATACCACCCTGAACACGCCCGATCTCGTCTGATCTCGGAAGCTAAGCAGGGTAGGGTCTGGTTAGTACTTGGATGGGAGACCACCTGGGAATACTAGGTGCTGTAAGCTTTTCTCACTTTTACTTTATACAGGGGGCGCTCCACTTCACGATTAATTTAAATCTATCACTCCCCTTCCATTTTACTATTTTATATATATATATATTTTTTTCTCTCATTCATAAAGGCAGCTTTTAGAAACCGTTTTACTCTAAATACTTCCTGGTAATTCTAGGTGCTGTAAGCTGTTCGTGCCTTTATTCCACCAGGGCGCGATCTTCTCACAAACTTGAAGACTGTCACTCCCCATTCACATTTTACAACTTATTGTTAATGATAAAGAGACAGCTTTTTACACACAGTTTTAAACAAAGTACTGATATTATTCCTCTTCAACTGACCGCTTTGTTTTCTATGCAAAAACCACTTCGCCACAGAAGACTCGATATTATTGGCATAGCAAGTTCTGCTCTTCTCCTTTCAAAACTTGCTAAAAGCTGTATTTAAAAGAACAGATTGGCCGGGGTAATTCACACCCTTCAATGCCAGCTTAATGTTTAGGTTAGTGGGAATCACAGAGGAATTAGGGATGGAAACTTCTTTGCTGGTGGTAAGAGAGAGAGATGGAATACCGCTTCCATCAAATTGACAGGTCGGGTCAAAAGGTCACTGGGGAAAAGTTCACTTGGGGGGCGGGGGTGGGGGTGGGGGCGGGGCTTGGTTGTGATGGTACGATGTGACGTCACGGGAGTTGGATTTAATAATTTTTTTATTTATTTAATTTTGTATTTAATATTTAATTTAATTATTTATTTTTAATTATTATTTATTATTATTTTAAATTATTATTATTATTTTAACTTATTATTATTTTTAATTATCTATGTATTATTTTAAATGATATTGAGGAGAGTGGTTATGAGTGTGTATTAATTTACTAAGTTATTATTTTAAGAATTATATATATATATATATATATATATATATATTGAGGAGAGTCCTTACTAGTGTGAGGGGGGGGGTTTTTGGTCGGACGCCGCCGCCGGGGGCTGAGCGGGGGTGGGTTACCTGATGGAGCGTGAGCGTACGGTGTGTCTGGTGTTGCGGTACCGCGGTAAGGTCCCGGGCTTTGGAGAATCAGCAAAGGACTTAGAACGCTGTGTCTGGTGCGGTACTGCGGTAAGGTCCCCACGGCCTTGGATAATCCGCGGAGAGAGCGATGCCGGAGAGCTGAGAGCCGTGCTGCTGCGCGAGTCTGTTAGAAACTCTGAGAGACTCTGGGAGAAAATGATAAAGTTGGAGCAAAGAATGAGAGGAGGAGGAGGAGGAGGAGGCGGAGGGTCTGACGTGCAATAAAACCGCCCGCATAGTTTTCCTCCTTTGGTAAAGAAGGTAGTCCAATAAAAGCGCTTGGCGGTTTTATTGAACGTGTATGTGTTTTTTTCCTCACGCAAGAGTGTGTATTACATCAGCGTAGGCCAAGTGTATGGGGCCGCACTTTTGTACACCCCCGCTAGGTGATCCGCGTGGCCCACACATCAAGTTGGGTACGTTGGCTCCCAGTAAAATTCCGCCTTTCATGTATGACCGTTATCTGCACAAGTACATATATGGGTTAAAAGAGAAACGAGGCGCCGATCATAAAAACCATCCGCAGATTTTTTTTAATTATTAGGTCCAGCTGGGGGTTTTCCTCTTTTGGTAAAGAAGGTATCATCATCATCAACCCCTAGAGCCGCAAGTTTCATAATTGTCTTACCCTATGTGCAACGCTTGCATAGTTTTCCTCTTTTGGTAAAAGAAGCTAGTCCAAGAAAACCGCCAAGCGGTTTTATCACCATCGAGCCCTAGAGGCGCAAGTTTCATCAATACCTTACCCTACGTGCCAGCCAAAGAGGCACAAGTTTCATCGAGGCCTTACCCGGTGAGTATATTATTTCTTTTATTCGTGTGATATAAAGGCTATTCAATTAAAAAATAACATTCTAATAATAGGTATTCTCTTTTTTTTCTATGTACAAGAGAGACTGCGCTGACCGAAAATCTACAAGAGACCTGAATCAGCAGGTATGGACGGGGCAACAGCACCACCGGCTATACCTGAAGCCTTATTAAATGAAATAGACATTATCAACAACGCTAATAATAATGAAAACGATGCGGATTACTCTGCTCAAGACGACTCGCCACCCGCGGCGTCTGATGAAACAGTGGTCCAAGAGCCCTGTTTTCTCCCATCCCTAGAGACATTGAGAAGCATGTTAAATGAAAGGGGCTCTGAAGCAGAAGGGGGGCTCCCCCCCAGCGACGAGGTCGCATGGTCCCCCGCGGATTCTGAATTGTGGGAGGCCTTGTCAGACGTGGAATTTCTTCTCGATGCTGAGGAGATTGAAAATGAATTGGGGTTGGGACAATTTGAAAATGTTGAACAGGAAGGTGGCGGTGGTATCGGTGACGTGGACCCCCAGCCTGACGGGGTCGTTCATCGGCGCAGATTCAATAACGTACAGATTAGACGGATTCTAAATATCCCACGACCTAGAAACGAAGGCAATTTCCGCGAGTACTACGAAAATGTAATCGAGGGGTTTCAAAATATTGTGAATGAGGCGATACCTTACGCCGCATGGGGAGCTTATATACAGGTCACCCTGCGCGCTGACTTTTTAAACGACGAGCTGTCGCAAATTGTACGGTATGGGGTGGGGGAGCTGACAGACTTACAGCAACTGCTGGATCGCCTGGTACAGTCTAATCAAGAGATTTTAAACGATTCCAACCTAGAAGTAATCGTAGACGTAATAAATATCCCACGCGGCGGTGGGAACAAACGTAAACTACAGACCATGTTAGCTTCAGAAATAATTTCTAAAAAAGCCAAACACATGTTTATCATTAATAACGACACTAACGCGTGTTTCGCCATAAACTTGGCACATCTGCTGCACGAAAACTTGGCTGACGCCGAGGCTGAAAAGCTCGGCCTGGAGTTACAGGAGAAAGCGGGATTCAACCCCGACCACACAGTCGCTTTGAATGACATTATCAATTTCGAGAAAATCATTGATTGTAAAGCAGTGGTGTATTATCAACAACCTTATTCAAACAATCTCCAAATTTACCAGACACCCACACCTACCGACGGTAGACGACTGGTGTATTTCTTTTTACACAATCAGCATTTTTACGGCATTAAAACCGTAAAGGGGTTCTTAGGGGTGGGCTACGTTTGCACGAGCTGTTTCAAAGGGTTCGACTCGCCTCACAGTCATCGCTGTGAAAAGTTCTGTAGCGTCTGTCAGACTAATTGCAAAGAAGCTGAAAGCACATCGCCGATACTGTGTGAGCGGTGTAATTTCAGATGCTTAAATCACGCGTGCTTTGAGCGTCACCGTACGCCGAGGGTCTGCCCAGTTAGGGGGGAGCTTGCTAGCCCCTGTGACAAGTTCAGAAAATGCAAAGCTTGCGGGGTCAGATACTACCTCAGTCCCGAGAACCCAAAACCGCACTCGTGTACAGCAGTAAAATGTAATATCTGCGACGCTAAACTCCACACAGCCGAATCAGACATATCCACCCCACATCTCTGCTATCTAAATCCACCCGAGAGAAGCCTAACAGAGGGGAACGGGCCTCCAAAAGGGGGTGAGGGGAGTAAAAAGCCCCCCGAATATGTGTTTTTTGACTTTGAAACATCTCAGAGGTCGGGTACCCATATCCCGGTTTACGTGTGTGCCATCTCAGATCAGAACGAGACAATGACCGCCGAGGGGCCCGACTGCACGCTACAGTTTCTCAGACATTTCAGGGTGCCCTTCTATAGAGGCGTCTGTTTCATTAGTCACTACGGAAAGGCATTCGATAATTACATCATACTGAACGCGATGGTGAAGGAAGGCGTGGAACCACGTGTGGTATCGCAGGGTAATAAAATCATCCTCATCCTGGACAGCGTGTTTGAGCAAAGGTACATCGACAGTCACTCCTTTCTAAGCATGCCTTTGAGAAAAATCCCCGATGCGATGGGATGCTCGACTCGGATGCGAAAAGGCTATTTTCCGCATCATTTCACAGACATGGAAAACTTTAGTTTCGTGGGGCCCTACCCACCTCCCGATCAATTTGGGCCCGATCAAATGCCCACCAAAGAACGCGACAAGTTTTATCAATGGTACGAGGGTGTAAAGCACCAGACCTTTAATTTTCACAAAGAGATGATCGCTTACTGTAAAAACGACGTGGAGATTCTGAGAGAGGGCTGCTTGCGCTTCCTGCGGGAGTTTAAAACGCTCACGGGTTGCGATCCCTTCTCAGCGGCCACCATCACTTCGGCTGCGTTGATGGTTTACAGGACAAATTTCCTCCCCAGAGATACGATCGCGATCCCGGATGTATGGGATTACAGGAGGCAATACAAAAGTTATTCGAACGTGTCCATCCAGTGGCTGGAATTCATAGGGCGCACGCGCGGCATCGAAATTCGACACGCGCTGCGCGGGGGTGAAGTGCGTGTGGGGCGCTTTCACCTAGACGGATACGCCGAGATAGAGGGGGAGAAATGGGCTTTCGAGTTTCTAGGCTGTCAGTTTCACGGCTGTCCTACCTGCAACAACGAACACGATATCTGCCCCCTGACCCGCGAGAGCTTCGGTGCCCTGTACGTTAAAACAAGGGAAAAACTCGAGGCGTTGCACCAAGAGTTTAATATGAACGTGGAATCCATCTGGGAACACGAATGGGCTCACGCTAAAACCCACGACCCACAGGTACAGCGTTTCCTGTCAGACTTTGAGCCCCCGGAGCCCCTAAGGCCGCGAGAAGCGCTGTTTGGGGGTCGGACGTCGGCGATTCGCCTGCGTTACGACGTCACGGGGCAAGAGCGCGTCCGCTACGTGGATTTCACGTCGCTGTACCCGTACACTCTGGCTAAATGTGAATTCCCCGTGGGGCACCCGGAAATCATTCATTCAAATTTTAAGCCTCTGAATGAATACTTTGGCCTGTTCAAAGCGACGGTGAACACCCCGCGCGAGCTGTTTTTCCCCGTCCTACCCAGCAGACTGTCAAATGGGAAACTCGTGTTTACCCTATGCAGGACGTGCGCGATCGAGAACAGACAGGAGGGGTCGTGCGGGCATTCCAACGCCGAGCGGGAGCTAACAGGCGTCTGGATCTCCGCGGAGCTCAATCTGGCTTTAGACAGGGGCTATTCGGTCGTGAAGGTGCACGAAGTGTGGCATTTTCCCCAGACCAGCGGCGAGCTGTTTAGAGATTACATTAAAACCTTTCTCAAAGTGAAGCAGCAGGCTTCGGGCTACCCCGACGACGCGACCGATGACGAGGGTCGCAGGGAGTATATAAACAACTATCTCGAGCGTGAGGGGATCGAATTGGAGCCTGATAAGATAGTGTCTAACGAGGGGAAGAGGCAGGTGTCCAAACTTCTGCTTAACTCCCTGTGGGGTAAACTGGTGCAGAGGAGCAACATGCTCCAGACATGTATAGTGTCTGACCCGGGGGAGTTTTTTAATTTTTTCTGCTCGGACCTGTACGAGATTTCCAGCTTCGCGTTTGTCAACGACGAGGTCGCCCTCATCCGATGGCGTTACAGGTCTTCCTACAAAGTGCCGCCGGGAAAGACTAACATATTCATAGCGTGTCAAACTACCGCGTGGGGCCGGTTGACGCTTTACAAAGAACTTGAAAAATTGGGGCGGAGGGTGCTGTATCACGACACTGACAGCATCGTGTACATAAGCAGGCCTGCTGAATATGAACCGACCTTAGGCAATTACCTGGGCGAGCTGACGTCCGAATTAGCCCCCGACGAATACATTGTTTCTTGGGATGCGCTGGGACCAAAAAGTTACTGTTACCGACTCAACAACGGGAAAACACAAATGAAATGTAAGGGTATAACTCTAAATTACGAAACCTGTCAAAAGGTAAACTTTGACAGTATGATCGGATTGATTGAAAACTACATCGGAGGCTGTAGGAATAACCCCACTATAATGACGCACTACAACAAAATCGAACGCGACATGAAAAGTTTTCGCCTGTTTAATAGGCCTCTAGATAAAAAGGTCAGGGTCGTCTACGACAAACGCAGATTGCTGACTAGCGGGGAAACTCTGCCTTTTGGTTACTGAAATGTAAAACTGCGTGTCTTTTAAAAGTTTTTTCCAAAGATGTTTTTTAAAATCAAAGATGTACAAATGTTTTAAAATGAAAAATGTTCATAGTAAGATGTTTTTTTAAATGAAAAGTTTTCCCAAAGATGTTTTTAAAAATCAAAGATGTACAAATGTTCATAGTAAGATGTTTTTAAAATGAAAAGTTGTTTAAAATCAAAGTAAGATGTTCATTTGTTTTAAAATGTAACTTGTGTGTTTTTATTTTTCAGACTTGTGTACTGAAATGTTTTGAACATTTATCACAAGAGTTTTTATAAAAAAACGTTTACCCACGCACTCTGTGTCTGTGAAAGCTGACACCCCTGCAGCACCAGTTTGCACGTGTGTGTGTGTGTGTGTGTGTGTGTGTGTGTGTGTCTGCGCCCGGAAAGATTTAAAAGATTAGGGCAGTATTTCCCGTTTCATCAGTGTTTTTTTTTTTGCAAGATGATGGGTAGTGGCGTGAGAGAGGTGGACTTTGATCACCGTTTAGAATTGCCGTTTACGGCTATAATCGCAGGGGCGAGTTCTTCGGGGAAAACCTATTTCACTAAAGAAATGCTTTTAAATCAGAGTCACTGTTTCATAGGGGCCCCCGTTAAAAAAATTGTGTGGTGTTTCGCTTCCCATCAGCCGCTTTATGATGAACTGTGCGATCGGATCACCGAAATTGAATTTATACAAGGGCTTCCTAAAAGCTGGGAGGACGAGGAACGCTTCCCCTCAGGCTCCTTGATAATCATCGATGATTTGATGGACAGCGTGTCCGAAAACAAACTCGTGGCAGAAGCTTTCACGAGGTTCAGACATCACCGTCAAATCTCAGTCATCTACCTGGTGCAGAACGTATTTCACCAGGGCAAGTACAGCAGGACTATAGCCCTAAATACTACTTATTATTGTCTGTTTAAGAATGTGCGAGACAGAATGCAAATCAAAGTTTTAGCTCAGCAAATGTTTCCTTGGCAGAAAAAGTTTTTTCTAGACGCTTATCAAGAGGCCACAGGGCCACCGCACGGTTATTTATTGGTCGATTTGAGAGCCACGTGCCCAGAAGAGTTCCGACTCAGGACCGGATTATTACCGGGGTCTCTACCCGTCGTCTTTCTACCGGCGAGCCATTGATTTATCACTACTACTACTAAGCTATGTCCGAACATCTCAGGAAACACCTGCCGACCCTTAAAGTTTTACAGAGGACGAGGGGGGGTGAAACGTAAAAAGATTCTTACGGCTGACCCATCTAATGACATAATTTTGGCTCTCTCCGAAATCTGTCTCAATCTCATAAGAGGCCGTATACCTTTAACCGTAGCTCAATTTAAAAAGCTGAAGAAACAGAAAAGACTGATTAAACTTTTCGCCTGTAAGAAAAACAGCGTCGCTAGGAAACGCAAGGCAGTGCTTCAAAGAGGAGGATTCTTATTGCCGCTCTTATCAGTGGCTCTACCATTCATCACGAGCCTATTTGCCGGTAAGACGGCTAATTAGCTTTTTCCACCATGAGCGACGTGAAAAAAATGTTTATGCTGAGCCCCCAACAACTCCGTACGCTGACCCAGAGGGTGACCCCGCATACCATCGGCGAATCGGCCCAGGGCGAACTTGAAAACCAGATGCACGGTTTAATAAATCAGCCGGGTATGAATTTGCATGAAAAAGTAAAGAGATACAATCAATTGCTACAGAGGTATCTGAATCTAGTCCGAAAAGAGGAAAATCAGGGGCGAGAAATTGTCCTTACCGAGCGGAAAGAAAAAACGGACGAGGAGGAGGAGGAGGAGGGGAGACGGCCTGACAGCGGCGGTGCGACTAGGGACAAATCTGTACAGGAAGTTGTCCAGCAAGTGGCGCCCAGGGCTAGAAAGAACGTGGGGTACATCATGCAGAAACTGCTGGATTCCGACGGGGCGGTACGTTGGACCCAGTCGGGTGAACTCATCATCAGAGATAGACCCATTAAAGGTTCCCATATTTTAGATTTGATGTGACCCCGGCTGGCTAGGGTCATAGTACGAACGGCTCAAGACGCGAGCTGTAGCCTTGGCAACAGACATGCTTTTCACACAGACTGAGTGGGGGGAGAGAGGGGATGCGGCGTTTTATAGCTCTCTGTGGAGGGGGGCTTTTATTTTTATTTTATTGTCATTCTTGACAGACTGAGTGAACATCAATGAAATTGTGTGTGTGTGTGTGTGTGTTTTTCTGCATTTAACCCATATTTTACAAAAGAGTTTAGCTGGGGTGGGGGTCGAACCCACGCGGACATACGTCCATTGGATCTTAAGTCCAACGCCTTAACCACTCGGCCACCCTGCTCAACATTTTTGTCTATTCTTTACAAAAGACAACGGTATTCAAGTTTTTTTTTAATTTTAATTTTTTTATTGCAACGCCATACAATTAGTGAAGGATATATATATTTTTTATTTTTTCAAAATGCAGTTGTACAATTCGTGAAAGATACATTTTCAAAATGCAGGCATACAATTCGTGAAAGATACATTTTCAAAATGCAGGCATACAATTCGTGAAAGATACATTTTCAAAATGCAGGCATACAATTTGTGAAAGATATACATTTTCAAAATGCAGGCACACAATTCGTGAAAGATATACATTTTCAAAATGCAGGCATACAATTAGTTACACCTGTGACAGTTGTTGAGGTAGATTAGTGATGTCACATGCAGTAAGGTGGATATAGTGGCTTTTTCAACGATACATGTATGCAGAGTAGAAAGCATCTGATTAACATCGAAAGGCTGCTCATCATGAAATTTAAAGGCAACTACGTCTACGATTAAAGCATAAAATACAAAAATGTGATTACAGTCAAATTCATTGTCGGGAATACAAGATAGACAGGCGCGTATGAGACTTTCAGGGGATTCCCCTTCTCCCTCTGCCATCAGGCGAGTAAGTAAATCCACCCCACGCTGATAATTTTCTCCGACTTGAGCAATCTCAATTAACACTCTATGAAAGCAGCAACAAGCATAATCATCCCCATCCCTATATTTTTTATCAATAGCATGCAACAACAGTGGACTAACTTTTTCTAAAAAAACATTTAACATAAACCGCCGTAAGGGCCCGCCGATACCGTTCCCCATCACAAGATGCTTTTGTTTTAGTCTAGGGCCTCCTCCCAACGAGTCAGAAATTCTTCTTCCAGGATCTGCTTAAGCGCGGGGTTCTGTTCAAACAGATCTCGTTCCAGTCGATTGATTTCCAGCATGCCGTTGCGGGCTTCACGTAGATCGTACAGGATAGCTTCCACTGCCCCCTCCAACCTGCCGACGGCCGCTTGGATGCCCAGGGTCGATAGAACGTGGGTCAAGGCGGGTATCAGCCGGTCGGTCCAGAGGTCACGCAACACAGAGTCAAAGTGTATGTAAAAGTAATTTCTGCCTGGAGGAAACAGACAAGGGTGTTGCCTCTGGCTGGGGTGATCGACCTCACAGCCGAAGCAGTTTTTTTGTTGGTGTTTCCTGATGACTGAGGGTAAAAGCCCCACTAACATAGCTTTTATACAATTCAACATTCCTCGACATAGACCGGGTCTGGAGAGAAGCGTGCAGATCTCAGGCGTCGGAGGGTCCTCCTCTCCAGGATCAGAGACCGGTGTTGATGGAGGGGTCGGAGGGAGTTCCCCAGATTCAGAGGCCTGTGTTGGTGGGAGTTCCCCAGCATCAGCGGCCTGTGTTGCTGCTGGAGCCTCATTGCCCTCGCTTTCGTCGTCGTCGGAGAACACTTTGCTGCTATAATTTGCATCTGCCATGATGTTTGTGAAAAGGGGGTGTAACGGAGTCCACTTTATATAGCGACGGTGGGTGAGGGGGGGAGGGGGGTGAGGGGTGGGGGCTGATCCTTACGGGTTAGGTTTTTTCAACTCTTGCATCTCCTTACGCCCCCGACTCTCCTTAAACAGCGCTTGGAAGTAACCGGACTTTTCTTCAATCAGCCGCATCCAAATCACAAACGGTATTCTCAGCCCAAAACAGTCGCATTTAGGCCGTTGCCATATATTCAGGATTCTCTTGTCCAGCTCCCCGGTCGCTTCCCACTTCATAAAGGTGCTACGTTGTTTAGCAGCATCTCTATAGTGCATCTCCATTCTACCACTGTCCGCCTGAAAGTCGGGGTCGGGGTCGGTGCTCTCCTCCATCACCAGGGTAACGACAGTCTTCAAGTTTCCCCATTCCGTTTCAGAAAAAGTCACCTGATACGGGTCGTCTTTCGTGGGATCTGGGCCGTCTCCGCTGACCTGAAAGACGCGCAGTTCCTCCGCAGCGTTGTCAAAGAGGCAGACCAGTTTATCCCCATTGGGCAGCTCCCAGGTAGCCCTCGGGTTTTCCGACGGTCGCATCATAGGTACCCGTCTAAATGCCGCACGAATCTTCCTGGGAGCCCCCGGAGGCCGCATAACAGCCTCCTGCTCCTGCTGAGTCTTAGAAGGTGAGGTTGAATCTTTCATTTCGGGAGTGGCAGACATGTCTGTATTTTTTTAAAAATTAGTGTTCCCACTACAGCGCAAAGCTCCCTATATTCTCCAACTGTTGGTGGGGGGGAGGGGCGCGTGGCACGCATGGTAAGGCGATGATACCTTCTTTTACCAAAAGAGGAAAACTATGCAAGCGTTGCACATAGGGTAAGACAATTATGAAACTTGCGGCTCTAGGGGTCGATGATGATACCTTCTTTACCAAAAGAGGAAAACCCCCAGCTGGACCTAATAATTAAAAAAAATCTGCGGATGGTTTTTATGATCGGCGCCTCGTTTCTCTTTTAACCCATATATGTACTTGTGCAGATAACGGTCATACATGAAAGGCGGAATTTTACTGGGAGCCAACGTACCCAACTTGATGTGTGGGCCACGCGGATCACCTAGCGGGGGTGTACAAAAGTGCGGCCCCATACACTTGGCCTACGCTGATGTAATACACACTCTTGCGTGAGGAAAAAAACACATACACGTTCAATAAAACCGCCAAGCGCTTTTATTGGACTACCTTCTTTACCAAAGGAGGAAAACTATGCGGGCGGTTTTATTGCACGTCAGACCCTCCGCCTCCTCCTCCTCCTCCTCCTCTCATTCTTTGCTCCAACTTTATCATTTTCTCCCAGAGTCTCTCAGAGTTTCTAACAGACTCGCGCAGCAGCACGGCTCTCAGCTCTCCGGCATCGCTCTCTCCGCGGATTATCCAAGGCCGTGGGGACCTTACCGCAGTACCGCACCAGACACAGCGTTCTAAGTCCTTTGCTGATTCTCCAAAGCCCGGGACCTTACCGCGGTACCGCAACACCAGACACACCGTACGCTCACGCTCCATCAGGTAACCCACCCCCGCTCAGCCCCCGGCGGCGGCGTCCGACCAAAAACCCCCCCCCTCACACTAGTAAGCACTCTCCTCAATATATATATATATATATATAATTCTTAAAATAATAACTTAGTAAATTAATACACACTCATAACCACTCTCCTCAATATCATTTAAAATAATACATAGATAATTAAAAATAATAATAAGTTAAAATAATAATAATAATTTAAAATAATAATAAATAATAATTAAAAATAAATAATTAAATTAAATATTAAATACAAAATTAAATAAATAAATAAATTATTAAATCCAACTCCCGTGACGTCACATCGTACCATCACAACCAAGCCCCGCCCCCACCCCCACCCCCGCCCCCCAAGTGAACTTTTCCCCAGTGACCTTTTGACCCGACCTGTCAATTTGATGGAAGCGGTATTCCATCTCTCTCTGTGGTAGAAGCGGTCTGGTGAATTTTTAGAGAGAAGAGGCCGTCGATGTTTGAATGTAGAAAATAGGTCTGGCTGCAGCCTGCAGTATGGACTTGTTGGTGTGTGTAGCTCCCAGTGTTCTGACAGCGCGACGTTTTGGGGAAGCATGTGATTCAGCAGCTACCAGTGGGCTTCGTGCGGCGGAGATTTTGTGGCTGTTAGCGGAGTTGATAACAGAGGGTCGTTAAGAGAAGCCTGCATGCAGTAGGCAAAGGAGTAATGTTTGCCGGCGGGGGACGTGCGGCGATTAACCTGTGCGGTAGTGAAAAGGAGTTAAAAAGAAGGAAGTGTGCGGATGCGGAAAGAATGGAATAATTGTGGTAGGCTGCCGGCTGAGTAGTTTGGTGAATGTTTGGTGTGGGTCCGGCGCTGCCGATTGGATGGTGGGGCTGCAGTGTGAGTCAGATAAAAAAAAAAAAAAAACCAGGAGTAGGATCCAATGGGACTAACTGGCATGTATAGACGCGTGTAATGCAAAAGGGCTGTTTTTGGTAGCATCTCTCGCTTACGGCCATACCACCCTGAACATGCCCGATCTCGTCTGATCTCGGAAGCCAAGCAGGGTAGGGTCTGGTTAGTACTTGGATGGGAGACCTCCTGGGAATACCAGGTGCTGTAAGCCTTTCTCACTTTTACTTTATACAGGGGGCGCTCCACTTCACGATTAATTTAAATCTATCACTCCCCTTCCATTTTACTATTTTATATATCCATCCATTTTCCAAACCGCTTATCCTACTGGGTCGCGGGGGGTCCGGAGCCTATCCCGGAAGCAATGGGCACGAGGCAGGGAACAACCCAGGATGGGGGGCCAGCCCATCGCAGGGCACACTCACACACCATTCACTCACGCATGCACTCCTATGGGCAATTTAGCAACTCCAATTAGCCTCAGCATGTTTTTGGACTGTGGGGGGAAACCGGAGTACCCGGAGGAAACCCCACGACAACACGGGGAGAACATGCAAACTCCACACACATGTGACCCAGGCGGAGACTCGAACCCGGGTCCCAGAGGTGTGAGGCAACAGTGCTAACCACTGCACCACCATGCCGCCCCTATTTTATATATATATATTTTTTTTTTTCTCTCATTCATAAAGGCAGCTTTTAGAAACCGTTTTACTCTAAATACTTCCTGGTAATTCTAGGTGCTGTAAGCTGTTCGTGCCTTTATTCCACCAGGGCGCGATCTTCTCACAAACTTGAAGACTTTCACTCCCCATTCACGTTTTACAACTTATTGTTAATGATAAAGAGACAGCTTTTTACACACAGTTTTAAACAAAGTACTGATATTATTCCTCTTCAACTGACCGCTTTGTTTTCTATGCAAAAACCACTTCGCCACAGAAGACTCGATATTATTGGCATAGCAAGTTCTGCTCTTCTCCTTTCAAAACTTGCTAAAAGCTGTATTTAAAAGAACAGATTGGCCGGGGTAATTCACACCCTTCAATGCCAGCTTAATGTTTAGGTTAGTGGGAATCACAGAGGAATTAGGGATGGAAACTTCTTTGCTGGTGGTAGAAGCGGTCTGGTGAATTTTTAGAGAGAAGAGGCCGTCGATGTTTGAATGTAGAAAATTGTTCTGGCTGCAGCCTGCAGTATGGACTTGTTGGCGTGTGTAGCTCCCAGTGTTCTGACAGCGCGACGTTTTGGGGAAGCATGGGATTCAGCAGCTACCAGTGGGCTTCGTGCGGCGGAGATTTTGTGGCTGTTAGCGGAGTTGATAACAGAGGGTCGTTAAGAGAAGCCTGCATGCAGTAGGCAAAGGAGTAATGTTTGCCGGCGGGGGACGTGCGGCGATTAACCTGTGCGGTAGTGAAAAGGAGTTAAAAAGAAGGAAGTGTGCGGATGCGGAAAGAATGGAATAATTGTGGTAGGCTGCCGGCTGAGTAGTTTGGTGAATGTTTGGTGTGGGTCCGGCGCTGCCGATTGGATGGTGGGGCTGCAGTGTGAGTCAGATAAAAAAAAAAAAAAAACCAGGAGTAGGATCCAATGGGACTAACTGGCATGTATAGACGCGTGTAATGCAAAAGGGCTGTTTTTGGTAGCATCTCTCGCTTACGGCCATACCACCCTGAACATGCCCGATCTTGTCTGATCTCGGAAGCCAAGCAGGGTAGGGTCTGGTTAGTACTTGGATGGGAGACCTCCTGGGAATACCAGGTGCTGTAAGCCTTTCTCACTTTTACTTTATACAGGGGGCGCTCCACTTCACGATTAATTTAAATCTATCACTCCCCTTCCATTTTACTATTTTATATATATATATATTTTTTTTTTTTCTCTCATTCATAAAGGCAGCTTTTACACACCGTTTTACTCTAAATACTTCCTGGTAATTCTAGGTGCTGTAAGCTGTTCGTGCCTTTATTCCACCAGGGCGCGATCTTCTCACAAACTTGAAGACTGTCACTCCCCATTCACGTTTTACAACTTATTGTTAATGATAAAGAGACAGCTTTTTACACACAGTTTTAAACAAAGTACTGATATTATTCCTCTTCAACTGACCGCTTTGTTTTCTATGCAAAAACCACTTCGCCACAGAAGACTCGATATTATTGGCATAGCAAGGTCTGCTCTTCTCCTTTCAAAACTCGCTAAAAGCTGTATTTAAAAGAACAGATTGGCCGGGGTAATTCACACCCTTCAATGCCAGCTTAATGTTTAGGTTAGTGGGAATCACAGAGGAATTAGGGATGGAAACTTCTTTGCTGGTGGTAGAAGCGGTCTGGTGAATTTTTAGAGAGAAGAGGCCGTCGATGTTTGAATGTAGAAAATTGTTCTGGCTGCAGCCTGCAGTATGGACTTGTTGGTGTGTGTAGCTCCCAGTGTTCTGACAGCGCGACGTTTTGGGGAAGCATGTGATTCAGCAGCTACCAGTGGGCTTCGTGCGGCGGAGATTTTGTGGCTGTTAGCGGAGTTGATAACAGAGGGTCGTTAAGAGAAGCCTGCATGCAGTAGGCAAAGGAGTAATGTTTGCCGGCGGGGGACGTGCGGCGATTAACCTGTGCGGTAGTGAAAAGGAGTTAAAAAGAAGGAAGTGTGCGGATGCGGAAAGAATGGAATAATTGTGGTAGGCTGCCGGCTGAGTAGTTTGGTGAATGTTTGGTGTGGGTCCGGCGCTGCCGATTGGATGGTGGGGCTGCAGTGTGAGTCAGATAAAAAAAAAAAAAAAAAACCAGGAGTAGGATCCAATGGGACCAACTGGCATGTATAGACGCGTGTAATGCAAAAGGGCTGTTTTTGGTAGCATCTCTCGCTTGCGGCCATACCACCCTGAACACGCCCGATCTCGTCTGATCTCGGAAGCCAAGCAGGGTAGGGTCTGGTTAGTACTTGGATGGGAGACCTCCTGGGAATACCAGGTGCTGTAAGCCTTTCTCACTTTTATTTTATACAGGGGGCGCTCCACTTCACGATTAATTTAAATCTATCACTCCCCTTCCATTTTACTATTTTATATATATATATTTTTTTTTTTCTCTCATTCATAAAGGCAGCTTTTACACACCGTTTTACTCTAAATACTTCCTGGTAATTCTAGGTGCTGTAAGCTGTTCGTGCCTTTATTCCACCAGGGCGCGATCTTCTCACAAACTTGAAGACTGTCACTCCCCATTCACGTTTTACAACTTATTGTTAATGATAAAGAGACAGCTTTTTACACACAGTTTTAAACAAAGTACTGATATTATTCCTCTTCAACTGACCGCTTTGTTTTCTATGCAAAAACCACTTCGCCACAGAAGACTCGATATTATTGGCATAGCAAGGTCTGCTCTTCTCCTTTCAAAACTCGCTAAAAGCTGTATTTAAAAGAACAGATTGGCCGGGGTAATTCACACCCTTCAATGCCAGCTTAATGTTTAGGTTAGTGGGAATCACAGAGGAATTAGGGATGGAAACTTCTTTGCTGGTGGTAGAAGCGGTCTGGTGAATTTTTAGAGAGAAGAGGCCGTCGATGTTTGAATGTAGAAAATTGTTCTGGCTGCAGCCTGCAGTATGGACTTGTTGGTGTGTGTAGCTCCCAGTGTTCTGACAGCGCGACGTTTTGGGGAAGCATGTGATTCAGCAGCTACCAGTGGGCTTCGTGCGGCGGAGATTTTGTGGCTGTTAGCGGAGTTGATAACAGAGGGTCGTTAAGAGAAGCCTGCATGCAGTAGGCAAAGGAGTAATGTTTGCCGGCGGGGGACGTGCGGCGATTAACCTGTGCGGTAGTGAAAAGGAGTTAAAAAGAAGGAAGTGTGCGGATGCGGAAAGAATGGAATAATTGTGGTAGGCTGCCGGCTGAGTAGTTTGGTGAATGTTTGGTGTGGGTCCGGCGCTGCCGATTGGATGGTGGGGCTGCAGTGTGAGTCAGATAAAAAAAAAAAAAAAAACCAGGAGTAGGATCCAATGGGACCAACTGGCATGTATAGACGCGTGTAATGCAAAAGGGCTGTTTTTGGTAGCATCTCTCGCTTGCGGCCATACCACCCTGAACACGCCCGATCTCGTCTGATCTCGGAAGCCAAGCAGGGTAGGGTCTGGTTAGTACTTGGATGGGAGACCTCCTGGGAATACCAGGTGCTGTAAGCCTTTCTCACTTTTATTTTATACAGGGGGCGCTCCACTTCACGATTAATTTAAATCTATCACTCCCCTTCCATTTTACTATTTTATATATATATATATTTTTTTTTCTCTCATTCATAAAGGCAGCTTTTACACACCGTTTTACTCTAAATACTTCCTGGTAATTCTAGGTGCTGTAAGCTGTTCGTGCCTTTATTCCACCAGGGCGCGATCTTCTCACAAACTTGAAGACTGTCACTCCCCATTCACGTTTTACAACTTATTGTTAATGATAAAGAGACAGCTTTTTACACACAGTTTTAAACAAAGTACTGATATTATTCCTCTTCAACTGACCGCTTTGTTTTCTATGCAAAAACCACTTCGCCACAGAAGACTCGATATTATTGGCATAGCAAGGTCTGCTCTTCTCCTTTCAAAACTCGCTAAAAGCTGTATTTAAAAGAACAGATTGGCCGGGGTAATTCACACCCTTCAATGCCAGCTTAATGTTTAGGTTAGTGGGAATCACAGAGGAATTAGGGATGGAAACTTCTTTGCTGGTGGTAGAAGCGGTCTGGTGAATTTTTAGAGAGAAGAGGCCGTCGATGTTTGAATGTAGAAAATTGTTCTGGCTGCAGCCTGCAGTATGGACTTGTTGGTGTGTGTAGCTCCCAGTGTTCTGACAGCGCGACGTTTTGGGGAAGCATGTGATTCAGCAGCTACCAGTGGGCTTCGTGCGGCGGAGATTTTGTGGCTGTTAGCGGAGTTGATAACAGAGGGTCGTTAAGAGAAGCCTGCATGCAGTAGGCAAAGGAGTAATGTTTGCCGGCGGGGGACGTGCGGCGATTAACCTGTGCGGTAGTGAAAAGGAGTTAAAAAGAAGGAAGTGTGCGGATGCGGAAAGAATGGAATAATTGTGGTAGGCTGCCGGCTGAGTAGTTTGGTGAATGTTTGGTGTGGGTCCGGCGCTGCCGATTGGATGGTGGGGCTGCAGTGTGAGTCAGATAAAAAAAAAAAAAAAAAACCAGGAGTAGGATCCAATGGGACCAACTGGCATGTATAGACGCGTGTAATGCAAAAGGGCTGTTTTTGGTAGCATCTCTCGCTTGCGGCCATACCACCCTGAACACGCCCGATCTCGTCTGATCTCGGAAGCCAAGCAGGGTAGGGTCTGGTTAGTACTTGGATGGGAGACCTCCTGGGAATACCAGGTGCTGTAAGCCTTTCTCACTTTTATTTTATACAGGGGGCGCTCCACTTCACGATTAATTTAAATCTATCACTCCCCTTCCATTTTACTATTTTATATATATATATTTTTTTTTTTCTCTCATTCATAAAGGCAGCTTTTACACACCGTTTTACTCTAAATACTTCCTGGTAATTCTAGGTGCTGTAAGCTGTTCGTGCCTTTATTCCACCAGGGCGCGATCTTCTCACAAACTTGAAGACTGTCACTCCCCATTCACGTTTTACAACTTATTGTTAATGATAAAGAGACAGCTTTTTACACACAGTTTTAAACAAAGTACTGATATTATTCCTCTTCAACTGACCGCTTTGTTTTCTATGCAAAAACCACTTCGCCACAGAAGACTCGATATTATTGGCATAGCAAGGTCTGCTCTTCTCCTTTCAAAACTCGCTAAAAGCTGTATTTAAAAGAACAGATTGGCCGGGGTAATTCACACCCTTCAATGCCAGCTTAATGTTTAGGTTAGTGGGAATCACAGAGGAATTAGGGATGGAAACTTCTTTGCTGGTGGTAGAAGCGGTCTGGTGAATTTTTAGAGAGAAGAGGCCGTCGATGTTTGAATGTAGAAAATTGTTCTGGCTGCAGCCTGCAGTATGGACTTGTTGGTGTGTGTAGCTCCCAGTGTTCTGACAGCGCGACGTTTTGGGGAAGCATGTGATTCAGCAGCTACCAGTGGGCTTCGTGCGGCGGAGATTTTGTGGCTGTTAGCGGAGTTGATAACAGAGGGTCGTTAAGAGAAGCCTGCATGCAGTAGGCAAAGGAGTAATGTTTGCCGGCGGGGGACGTGCGGCGATTAACCTGTGCGGTAGTGAAAAGGAGTTAAAAAGAAGGAAGTGTGCGGATGCGGAAAGAATGGAATAATTGTGGTAGGCTGCCGGCTGAGTAGTTTGGTGAATGTTTGGTGTGGGTCCGGCGCTGCCGATTGGATGGTGGGGCTGCAGTGTGAGTCAGATAAAAAAAAAAAAAAAAACCAGGAGTAGGATCCAATGGGACCAACTGGCATGTATAGACGCGTGTAATGCAAAAGGGCTGTTTTTGGTAGCATCTCTCGCTTGCGGCCATACCACCCTGAACACGCCCGATCTCGTCTGATCTCGGAAGCCAAGCAGGGTAGGGTCTGGTTAGTACTTGGATGGGAGACCTCCTGGGAATACCAGGTGCTGTAAGCCTTTCTCACTTTTATTTTATACAGGGGGCGCTCCACTTCACGATTAATTTAAATCTATCACTCCCCTTCCATTTTACTATTTTATATATATATATATTTTTTTTTCTCTCATTCATAAAGGCAGCTTTTACACACCGTTTTACTCTAAATACTTCCTGGTAATTCTAGGTGCTGTAAGCTGTTCGTGCCTTTATTCCACCAGGGCGCGATCTTCTCACAAACTTGAAGACTGTCACTCCCCATTCACGTTTTACAACTTATTGTTAATGATAAAGAGACAGCTTTTTACACACAGTTTTAAACAAAGTACTGATATTATTCCTCTTCAACTGACCGCTTTGTTTTCTATGCAAAAACCACTTCGCCACAGAAGACTCGATATTATTGGCATAGCAAGGTCTGCTCTTCTCCTTTCAAAACTCGCTAAAAGCTGTATTTAAAAGAACAGATTGGCCGGGGTAATTCACACCCTTCAATGCCAGCTTAATGTTTAGGTTAGTGGGAATCACAGAGGAATTAGGGATGGAAACTTCTTTGCTGGTGGTAGAAGCGGTCTGGTGAATTTTTAGAGAGAAGAGGCCGTCGATGTTTGAATGTAGAAAATTGTTCTGGCTGCAGCCTGCAGTATGGACTTGTTGGTGTGTGTAGCTCCCAGTGTTCTGACAGCGCGACGTTTTGGGGAAGCATGTGATTCAGCAGCTACCAGTGGGCTTCGTGCGGCGGAGATTTTGTGGCTGTTAGCGGAGTTGATAACAGAGGGTCGTTAAGAGAAGCCTGCATGCAGTAGGCAAAGGAGTAATGTTTGCCGGCGGGGGACGTGCGGCGATTAACCTGTGCGGTAGTGAAAAGGAGTTAAAAAGAAGGAAGTGTGCGGATGCGGAAAGAATGGAATAATTGTGGTAGGCTGCCGGCTGAGTAGTTTGGTGAATGTTTGGTGTGGGTCCGGCGCTGCCGATTGGATGGTGGGGCTGCAGTGTGAGTCAGATAAAAAAAAAAAAAAAACCAGGAGTAGGATCCAATGGGACCAACTGGCATGTATAGACGCGTGTAATGCAAAAGGGCTGTTTTTGGTAGCATCTCTCGCTTGCGGCCATACCACCCTGAACACGCCCGATCTCGTCTGATCTCGGAAGCCAAGCAGGGTAGGGTCTGGTTAGTACTTGGATGGGAGACCTCCTGGGAATACCAGGTGCTGTAAGCCTTTCTCACTTTTACTTTATACAGGGGGCGCTCCACTTCACGATTAATTTAAATCTATCACTCCCCTTCCATTTTACTATTTTATATATATATATATTTTTTTTCTCTCATTCATAAAGGCAGCTTTTACACACCGTTTTACTCTAAATACTTCCTGGTAATTCTAGGTGCTGTAAGCTGTTCGTGCCTTTATTCCACCAGGGCGCGATCTTCTCACAAACTTGAAGACTGTCACTCCCCATTCACGTTTTACAACTTATTGTTAATGATAAAGAGACAGCTTTTTACACACAGTTTTAAACAAAGTACTGATATTATTCCTCTTCAACTGACCGCTTTGTTTTCTATGCAAAAACCACTTCGCCACAGAAGACTCGATATTATTGGCATAGCAAGGTCTGCTCTTCTCCTTTCAAAACTCGCTAAAAGCTGTATTTAAAAGAACAGATTGGCCGGGGTAATTCACACCCTTCAATGCCAGCTTAATGTTTAGGTTAGTGGGAATCACAGAGGAATTAGGGATGGAAACTTCTTTGCTGGTGGTAGAAGCGGTCTGGTGAATTTTTAGAGAGAAGAGGCCGTCGATGTTTGAATGTAGAAAATTGTTCTGGCTGCAGCCTGCAGTATGGACTTGTTGGTGTGTGTAGCTCCCAGTGTTCTGACAGCGCGACGTTTTGGGGAAGCATGTGATTCAGCAGCTACCAGTGGGCTTCGTGCGGCGGAGATTTTGTGGCTGTTAGCGGAGTTGATAACTGAGGGTCGTTAAGAGAAGCCTGCATGCAGTAGGCAAAGGAGTAATGTTTGCCGGCGGGGGACGTGCGGCGATTAACCTGTGCGGTAGTGAAAAGGAGTTAAAAAGAAGGAAGTGTGCGGATGCGGAAAGAATGGAATAATTGTGGTAGGCTGCCGGCTGAGTAGTTTGGTGAATGTTTGGTGTGGGTCCGGCGCTGCCGATTGGATGGTGGGGCTGCAGTGTGAGTCAGATAAAAAAAAAAAAAAAACCAGGAGTAGGATCCAATGGGACCAACTGGCATGTATAGACGCGTGTAATGCAAAAGGGCTGATTTTGGTAGCATCACTCGCTTGCGGCCATACCACCCTGAACACGCCTGATCTCGTCTGATCTCGGAAGCCAAGCAGGGTAGTGTCTGGTTAGTACTTGGATGGGAGACCTCCTGGGAATACCAGGTGCTGTAAGCCTTTCTCACTTTTACTTTATACAGGGGGCGCTCCACTTCACGATTAATTTAAATCTATCACTCCCCTTCCATTTTACTATTTTATATATATATATATATATATATATATATATATTTTTTTTTTTCTCTCATTCATAAAGGCAGCTTTTAGAAACCGTTTTACTCTAAATACTTCCTGGTAATTCTAGGTGCTGTAAGCTGTTCGTGCCTTTATTCCACCAGGGCGCGATCTTCTCACAAACTTGAAGACTGTCATTCCCCATTCACGTTTTACAACTTATTGTTAATGATAAAGAGACAGCTTTTTACACACAGTTTTAAACAAAGTACTGATATTATTCCTCTTCAATTGACCGCTTTGTTTTCTATGCAAAAACCACTTCGCCACAGAAGACTCGATATTATTGGCATAGCAAGTTCTGCTCTTCTCCTTTCAAAACTCGCTAAAAGCTGTATTTAAAAGAACAGATTGGCCGGGGTAATTCACACCCTTCAATGCCAGCTTAATGTTTAGGTTAGTGGGAATCACAGAGGAATTAGGGATGGAAACTTCTTTGCTGGTGGTAGAAGCGGTCTGGTGAATTTTTAGAGAGAAGAGGCCGTCGATGTTTGAATGTAGAAAATTGTTCTGGCTGCAGCCTGCAGTATGGACTTGTTGGTGTGTGTAGCTCCCAGTGTTCTGACAGCGCGACGTTTTGGGGAAGCATGTGATTCAGCAGCTACCAGTGGGCTTCGTGCGGCGGAGATTTTGTGGCTGTTAGCGGAGTTGATAACAGAGGGTCGTTAAGAGAAGCCTGCATGCAGTAGGCAAAGGAGTAATGTTTGCCGGCGGGGGACGTGCGGCGATTAACCTGTGCGGTAGTGAAAAGGAGTTAAAAAGAAGGAAGTGTGCGGATGCGGAAAGAATGGAATAATTGTGGTAGGCTGCCGGCTGAGTAGTTTGGTGAATGTTTGGTGTGGGTCCGGCGCTGCCGATTGGATGGTGGGGCTGCAGTGTGAGTCAGATAAAAAAAAAAAAAAGAACATTAGTAGGATCCAATGGGACCAACTGGCATGTATAGAGGCGTGTAATGCAAAAGGGATGTTTTTGTTAGCATCTGTCCCTTACGGCCATACCACCCTGAACACGCCCAATCTCGTCTGATCTCGGAAACTAAGCAGGTTAGAGTCTGGTTAGTACTTGGATGGGAGACCACCTGGGAATACCAGGTGCTGTAAGCTTTCTCACTTTTACTTTATACAGGGGGCGCTCCACTTCACGATTAATTTAAATCTATCACTCCCCTTCCATTTTACTATTTTATATATATATATATTTTTCTCTCATTCATAAAGGCAGCTTTTACACACCGTTTTACTCTAAATACTTCCTGGTAATTCTAGGTGCTGTAAGCTGTTCGTGCCTTTATTCCACCAGGGCGCGATCTTCTCACAAACTTGAAGACTGTCACTCCCCATTCACGTTTTACAACTTATTGTTAATGATAAAGAGACAGCTTTTTACACACAGTTTTAAACAAAGTACTGATATTATTCCTCTTCAACTGACCGCTTTGTTTTCGATGCAAAAACCACTTCGCCACAGAAGACTCGATATTATTGGCATAGAAAGTTCTGCTCTTCTCCTTTCAAAACTTGCTAAAAGCTGTATTTAAAAGAACAGATTGGCCGGGGTAATTCACACCCTTCAATGCCAGCTTAATGTTTAGGTTAGTGGGAATCACAGAGGAATTAGGGATGGAAACTTCTTTGCTGGTGGTAGAAGCGGTCTGGTGAATTTTTAGAGAGAAGAGGCCGTCGATGTTTGAATGTAGAAAATTGTTCTGGCTGCAGCCTGCAGTATGGACTTGTTGGTGTGTGTAGCTCCCAGTGTTCTGACAGCGCGACGTTTTGGGGAAGCATGTGATTCAGCAGCTACCAGTGGGCTTCGTGCGGCGGAGATTTTGTGGCTGTTAGCGGAGTTGATAACAGAGGGTCGTTAAGAGAAGCCTGCATGCAGTAGGCAAAGGAGTAATGTTTGCCGGCGGGGGACGTGCGGCGATTAACCTGTGCGGTAGTGAAAAGGAGTTAAAAATAAGGAAGTGTGCGGATGCGGAAAGAATGGAATAATTGTGGTAGGCTGCCGGCTGAGTAGTTTGGTGAATGTTTGGTGTGGGTCCGGCGCTGCCGATTGGATGGTGGTGCTGCAGTGTGAGTCAGATAAAAAAAAAAAAAAAAACAGGAGTAGGATCCAATGGGACTAACTGGCATGTATAGACGCGTGTAATGCAAAAGGGCTGTTTTTGGTCACGTCTCTCGCTTATGGCCATACCACCCTGAACATGCCCGATCTCGTCTGATCTCGGTAGCCAAGTAGGGTGGGGTCTGGTTAGTACTTGGATGGGAGACCACCTGGGAATACCAGGTGCTGTAAGCTTTTCTCACTTTTACTTTATACAGGGGGCGCTCCACTTCACGATTAATTTAAATCTATCACTCCCCTTCCATTTTACTATTTTATATATATATATATTTTTTTTTTTTCTCTCATTCCTAAAGGCAGCTTTTAGAAACCGTTTTACTCTAAATACTTCCTGGTAATTCTAGGTGCTGTAAGCTGTTCATGCCTTTATTCCACCAGGGCGCGATCTTCTCACAAACTTGAAGACTGTCACTCCCCATTCACGTTTTACAACTTATTGTTAATGATAAAGAGACAGCTTTTTACACACAGTTTTAAACAAAGTACTGATATTATTCCTCTTCAACTGACCGCTTTGTTTTCTATGCAAGAACCACTTCGCCACAGAAGACTCGATATTATTGGCATAGCAAGTTCTGCTCTTCTCCTTTCAAAACTTGCTAAAAGCTGTATTTAAAAGAACAGATTGGCCGGGGTAATTCACACCCTTCAATGCCAGCTTAATGTTTAGGTTAGTGGGAATCACAGAGGAATTAGGGATGGAAACTTCTTTGCTGGTGGTAGAAGCGGTCTGGTGAATTTTTAGAGAGAAGAGGCCGTCGATGTTTGAATGTAGAAAATTGTTCTGGCTGCAGCCTGCAGTATGGACTTGTTGGTGTGTGTAGCTCCCAGTGTTCTGACAGCGCGACGTTTTGGGGAAGCATGTGATTCAGCAGCTACCAGTGGGCTTCGTGCGGAGGAGATTTTGTGGCTGTTAGCGGAGTTGATAACAGAGGGTCGTTAAGAGAAGCCTGCATGCAGTAGGCAAAGGAGTAATGTTTGCCGGCGGGGGACGTGCGGCGATTAACCTGTGCGGTAGTGAAAAGGAGTTAAAAAGAAGGAAGTGTGCGGATGCGGAAAGAATGGAATAATTGTGGTAGGCTGCCGGCTGAGTACTTTGGTGAATGTTTGGTGTGGGTCCGGCGCTGCCGATTGGATGGTGGGGCTGCAGTGTGAGTCAGATAAAAAAAAAAAAAAGAACATTAGTAGGATCCAATGGGACCAACTGGCATGTATAGAGGCGTGTAATGCAAAAGGGATGTTTTTGGTGGCATCTCTCGCTTACGGCCATACCACCCTGAACACGCCCGATCTCGTCTGATCTCGGAAGCTAAGCAGCGTAGGGTCTGGTTAGTACTTGGATGGGAGACCACCTGGGAACACCAGGTGCTGTAAGCTTTTCTCACTTTTACTTTATACAGGGGGCGCTCCACTTCACGATTAATTTAAATCTATCACTCCCCTTCCATTTTACTATTTTATATATATATATATTTTTTTTTCTCTCATTCATAAAGGCAGCTTTTAGAAACCGTTTTACTCTAAATACTTCCTGGTAATTCTAGGTGCTGTAAGCTGTTCGTGCCTTTATTCCACCAGGGCGCGATCTTCTCACAAACTTGAAGACTGTCACTCCCCATTCACGTTTTACAACTTATTGTTAATGATAAAGAGACAGCTTTTTACACACAGTTTTAAACAAAGTACTGATATTATTCCTCTTCAACTGACCGCTTTGTTTTCTATGCAAGAACCACTTCGCCACAGAAGACTCGATATTATTGGCATAGCAAGTTCTGCTCTTCTCCTTTCAAAACTTGCTAAAAGCTGTATTTAAAAGAACAGATTGGCCGGGGTAATTCACACCCTTCAATGCCAGCTTAATGTTTAGGTTAGTGGGAATCACAGAGGAATTAGGGATGGAAACTTCTTTGCTGGTGGTAGAAGCGGTCTGGTGAATTTTTAGAGAGAAGAGGCCGTCGATGTTTGAATGTAGAAAATTGTTCTGGCTGCAGCCTGCAGTATGGACTTGTTGGTGTGTGTAGCTCCCAGTGTTCTGACAGCGCGACGTTTTGGGGAAGCATGTGATTCAGCAGCTACCAGTGGGCTTCGTGCGGAGGAGATTTTGTGGCTGTTAGCGGAGTTGATAACAGAGGGTCGTTAAGAGAAGCCTGCATGCAGTAGGCAAAGGAGTAATGTTTGCCGGCGGGGGACGTGCGGCGATTAACCTGTGCGGTAGTGAAAAGGAGTTAAAAAGAAGGAAGTGTGCGGATGCGGAAAGAATGGAATAATTGTGGTAGGCTGCCGGCTGAGTACTTTGGTGAATGTTTGGTGTGGGTCCGGCGCTGCCGATTGGATGGTGGGGCTGCAGTGTGAGTCAGATAAAAAAAAAAAAAAGAACATTAGTAGGATCCAATGGGACCAACTGGCATGTATAGAGGCGTGTAATGCAAAAGGGATGTTTTTGGTGGCATCTCTCGCTTACGGCCATACCACCCTGAACACGCCCGATCTCGTCTGATCTCGGAAGCTAAGCAGCGTAGGGTCTGGTTAGTACTTGGATGGGAGACCACCTGGGAACACCAGGTGCTGTAAGCTTTTCTCACTTTTACTTTATACAGGGGGCGCTCCACTTCACGATTAATTTAAATCTATCACTCCCCTTCCATTTTACTATTTTATATATATATATATTTTTTTTTCTCTCATTCATAAAGGCAGCTTTTAGAAACCGTTTTACTCTAAATACTTCCTGGTAATTCTAGGTGCTGTAAGCTGTTCGTGCCTTTATTCCACCAGGGCGCGATCTTCTCACAAACTTGAAGACTGTCACTCCCCATTCACGTTTTACAACTTATTGTTAATGATAAAGAGACAGCTTTTTACACACAGTTTTAAACAAAGTACTGATATTATTCCTCTTCAACTGACCGCTTTGTTTTCTATGCAAAAACCACTTCGCCACAGAAGACTCGATATTATTGGCATAGCAAGTTCTGCTCTTCTCCTTTCAAAACTTGCTAAAAGCTGTATTTAAAAGAACAGATTGGCCGGGGTAATTCACACCCTTCAATGCCAGCTTAATGTTTAGGTTAGTGGGAATCACAGAGGAATTAGGGATGGAAACTTCTTTGCTGGTGGTAGAAGCGGTCTGGTGAATTTTTAGAGAGAAGAGGCCGTCGATGTTTGAATGTAGAAAATTGTTCTGGCTGCAGCCTGCAGTATGGACTTGTTGGTGTGTGTAGCTCCCAGTGTTCCGACAGCGCGACGTTTTGGTGAAGCATGTGATTCAGCAGCTACCAATGGGCTTCGTGCGGCGGAGATTTTGTGGCTGTTAGCGGAGTTGATAACAGAGGGTCGTTAAGAGAAGCCTGCATGCAGTAGGCAAAGGAGTAATGTTTGCCGGCGGGGGACGTGCGGCGATTAACCTGTGCGGTAGTGAAAAGGAGTTAAAAAGAAGGAAGTGTGCAGATGCGGAAAGAATGGAATAATTGTGGTAGGCTGCCGGCTGAGTAGTTTGGTGAATGTTTGGTGTGGGTCCGGCGCTGCCGATTGGATGGTGGGGCTGCAGTGTGAGTCAGATAAAAAAAAAAAAAAGAACATTAGTAGGATCCAATGGGACCAACTGGCATGTATAGAGGTGTGTAATGCAAAAGGGCTGTTTTTGTTAGCATCTCTCCCTTACGGCCTTACCACCCTGAACACGCCCGATCTCATCCGATCTCGGAAACCAAGTAGGGTAGGGTCTGGTTAGTACTTGGATGGGAGACCACCTGGGAATACCAGGTGCTGTAAGCTTTTCTCACTTTTACTTTATACAGGGGGAGCTCCACTTCACGATTAATTTAAATCTATCACTCCCCTTCCATTTTACTATTTTATATATATATATATATATATATATATATATTTTTTTTTTTTTTTTTTTTTTTTTCTCTCATTCCTAAAGGCAGCTTTTAGAAACCGTTCTACTCTAAATACTTCCTGGTAATTCTAGGTGCTGTAAGCTGTTCGTGCCTTTATTCCACTAGGGCGCGATCTTCTCACAAACTTGAAGACTGTCACTCCCCATTCACGTTTTACAACTTATTGTTAATGATAAAGAGACAGCTTTTTACACACAGTTTTAAACAAAGTACTGATATTATTCCTCTTCAACTGACCGCTTTGTTTTCTATGCAAAAACCACTTCGCCACAGAAGACTCGATATTATTGGCATAGCAAGTTCTGCTCTTCTCCTTTCAAAACTTGCTAAAAGCTGTATTTAAAAGAACAGATTGGCCGGGGTAATTCACACCCTTCAATGCCAGCTTAATGTTTAGGTTAGTGGGAATCACAGAGGAATTAGGGATGGAAACTTCTTTGCTGGTGGTAGAAGCGGTCTGGTGAATATTTAGAGAGAAGAGGCCGTCGATGTTTGAATGTAGAAAATTGTTCTGGCTGCAGCCTGCAGTATGGACTTGTTGGTGTGTGTAGCTCCCAGTGTTCTGACAGCGTGACGTTTTGGGGAAGCATGTGATTCAGCAGCTACCAGTGGGCTTCGTGCGGCGGAGATTTTGTGGCTGTTAGCGGAGTTGATAACAGAGGGTCGTTAAGAGAAGCCTGCATGCAGTAGGCAAAGGAGTAATGTTTGCCGGCGGGGGACGTGCGGCGATTAACCTGTGCGGTAGTGAAAAGGAGTTAAAAAGAAAGAAGTGTGCGGATGCGGAAAGAATGGAATAATTGTGGTAGGCTGCCGGCTGAGTAGTTTGGTGAATGTTTGGTGTGGGTCCGGCGCTGCCGATTGGATGGTGGGGCTGCAGTGTGAGTCAGATAAAAAAAAAAAAAAAACCAGGAGTAGGATCCAATGGGACTAACTGGCATGTATAGACGCGTGTAATGCAAAAGGGCTGTTTTTGGTAGCATCTTTCACTTACGGCCATACCACCCTGAACACGCCCGATCTTGTCTGATCTCGGAAGCTAAGCAGGGTAGGGTATGGTTAGTACTTGGATGGGAGACCACCTGGGAATACCAGGTGCTGTAAGCTTTTCTCACTTTTACTTTATACAGGGGGCGCTCCACTTCATGATTAATTTAAATCTATCACTCCCCTTCCATTTTACTATTTTATATATATATATATATATATGTATTTTTTTTTATCTCTCATTCATAAAGGCAGCTTTTAGAAACCGTTTTACTCTAAATACTTCCTGGTAATTCTAGGTGCTGTAAGCTGTTCGTGCCTTTATTCCACCAGGGCGCGATCTTCTCACAAACTTGAAGACTGTCACTCCCCATTCAAGTTTTACAACTTATTTTTAATGATAAAGAGACAGCTTTTTACACACAGTTTTAAACAAAGTACTGATATTATTCCTCTTCAACTGACCGCTTTGTTTTCTATGCAAAAACCACTTCGCCACAGAAGACTCGATATTATTGGCATAGCAAGTTCTGCTCTTCTCCTTTCAAAACTTGCTAAAAGCTGTATTTAAAAGAACAGATTGGCCGGGGTAATTCACACTCTTCAATGCCAGCTTAATGTTTAGGTTAGTGGGAATCACAGAGGAATTAGGGATGGAAACTTCTTTGCTGGTGGTAGAAGCGGTCTGGTGAATTTTTAGAGAGAAGAGGCCGTCGATGTTTGAATGTAGAAAATTGTTCTGGCTGCAGCCTGCAGTATGGACTTGTTGGTGTGTGTAGCTCCCAGTGTTCTGACAGCGCGACGTTTTGGGGAAGCATGTGATTCAGCAGCTACCAGTGGGCTTCGTGCGGAGGAGATTTTGTGGCTGTTAGCGGAGTTGATAACAGAGGGTCGTTAAGAGAAGCCTGCATGCAGTAGGCAAAGGAGTAATGTTTGCCGGCGGGGGACGTGCGGCGATTAACCTGTGCGGTAGTGAAAAGGAGTTAAAAAGAAGGAAGTGTGCGGATGCGGAAAGAATGGAATAATTGTGGTAGGCTGCCGGCTGAGTAGTTTGGTGAATGTTTGGTGTGGGTCCGGCGCTGCCGATTGGATGGTGGGGCTGCAGTGTGAGTCAGATAAAAAAAAAAAAAGAACATTAGTAGGATCCAATGGGACCAACTGGCATGTATAGAGGCGTGTAATGCAAAAGGGATGTTTTTGGTGGCATCTCTCGCTTACGGCCATACCACCCTGAACACGCCCGATATCGTCTGATCTCGGAAGCTAAGCAGCGTAGGGTCTGGTTAGTACTTGGATGGGAGACCACCTGGGAACACCAGGTGCTGTAAGCTTTTCTCACTTTTACTTTATACAGGGGGCGCTCCACTTCACGATTAATTTAAATCTATCACTCCCCTTCCATTTTACTATTTTATATATATATATATTTTTTTTTTTTCTCTCATTCATAAAGGCAGCTTTTAGAAACTGTTTTACTCTAAATACTTCCTGGTAATTCTAGGTGCTGCAAGCTGTTCGTGCCTTTATTCCACCAGGGCGCGATCTTCTCACAAACTTGAAGACTGTCACTCCCCATTCACGTTTTACAACTTATTGTTAATGATAAAGAGACAGCTTTTTACACACAGTTTTAAACAAAGTACTGATATTATTCCTCTTCAACTGACCGCTTTGTTTTCTATGCAAAAACCACTTCGCCACAGAAGACTCGATATTATTGGCATAGCAAGTTCTGCTCTTCTCCTTTCAAAACTTGCTAAAAGCTGTATTTAAAAGGACAGATTGGCCGGGGTAATTCACACCCTTCAATGCCAGCTTAATGTTTAGGTTAGTGGGAATCACAGAGGAATTAGGGATGGAAACTTCTTTGCTGGTGGTAGAAGCGGTCTGGTGAATTTTTAGAGAGAAGAGGCCGTCGATGTTTGAATGTAGAAAATTGTTCTGGCTGCAGCCTGCAGTATGGACTTGTTGGTGTTTGTAGCTCCCAGTGTTCTGACAGCGTGACGTTTTGGGGAAGCATGTGATTCAGCAGCTACCAGTGGGCTTCGTGCGGCGGAGATTTTGTGGCTGTTAGCGGAGTTGATAACAGAGGGTCGTTAAGAGAAGCCTGCATGCAGTAGGCAAAGGAGTAATGTTTGCCGGCGGGGGACGTGCGGCGATTAACCTGTGCGGTAGTGAAAAGGAGTTAAAAAGAAGGAAGTGTGCGGATGCGGAAAGAATGGAATAATTGTGGTAGGCTGCCGGCTGAGTAGTTTGGTGAATGTTTGGTGTGGGTCCGGCGCTGCCGATTGGATGGTGGGGCTGCAGTGTGAGTCAGATAAAAAAAAAAAAAACAGGAGTAGGATCCAATGGGACTAACTGGCATGTATAGACGCGTGTAATGCAAAAGGGCTGTTTTTGGTAGCCTCTTTCGCTTACGGCCATACCACCCTGAACACGCCTGATCTTGTCTGATCTCGGAAGCTAAGCAGGGTAGGGTATGGTTAGTACTTGGATGGGAGACCACCTGGGAATACCAGGTGCTGTAAGCTTTTCTCACTTTTACTTTATACAGGGGGCGCTCCACTTCATGATTAATTTAAATCTATCACTCCCCTTCCATTTTACTATTTTATATATATATATATATATTTTTTTTTATCTCTCATTCATAAAGGCAGCTTTTAGAAACCGTTTTACTCTAAATACTTCCTGGTAATTCTAGGTGCTGTAAGCTGTTCGTGCCTTTATTCCACCAGGGCGCGATCTTCTCACAAACTTGAAGACTGTCACTCCCCATTCACGTTTTACAACTTATTGTTAATGATAAAGAGACAGCTTTTTACACACAGTTTTAAACAAAGTACTGATATTATTCCTCTTCAACTGACCGCTTTGTTTTCTATGCAAAAACCACTTCGCCACAGAAGACTCGATATTATTGGCATAGCAAGTTCTGCTCTTCTCCTTTCAAAACTTGCTAAAAGCTGTATTTAAAAGAACAGATTGGCCGGGGTAATTCACACCCTTCAATACCAGCTTAATGTTTAGGTTAGTGGGAATCACAGAGGAATTAGGGATGGAAACTTCTTTGCTGGTGGTAGAAGCGGTCTGGTGAATTTTTAGAGAGAAGAGGCCGTCGATGTTTGAATGTAGAAAATTGTTCTTGCTGCAGCCTGCAGTATGGACTTGTTGGTGTGTGTAGCTCCCAGTGTTCCGACAGCGCGACGTTTTGGGGAAGCATGTGATTCAGCAGCTACCAGTGGGCTTCGTGCGGCGGAGATTTTGTGGCTGTTAGCGGAGTTGATAACAGAGGGTCGTTAAGAGAAGCCTGCATGCAGTAGGCAAAGGAGTAATGTTTGCCGGCGGGGGACGTGCGGCGATTAACCTGTGCGGTAGTGAAAAGGAGTTAAAAAGAAGGAAGTGTGCGGATGCGGAAAGAATGGAATAATTGTGGTAGGCTGCCGGCTGAGTAGTTTGGTGAATGTTTGGTGTGGGTCCGGCGCTGCCGATTGGATGGTGGGGCTGCAGTGTGAGTCAGATAAAAAAAAAAAAAAGAACATTAGTAGGATCCAATGGGACCAACTGGCATGTATAGAGGTGTGTAATGCAAAAGGGCTGTTTTTGTTAGCATCTCTCCCTTACGGCCTTACCACCCTGAACACGCCCGATCTCATCCGATCTCGGAAACCAAGTAGGGTAGGGTCTGGTTAGTACTTGGATGGGAGACCACCTGGGAATACCAGGTGCTGTAAGCTTTTCTCACTTTTACTTTATACAGGGGGCGCTCCACTTCACAATTAATTTAAATCTATCACTCCCCTTCCATTTTACTATTTTATATATATATATATATATTTTTTTTTTTTTTTTTTTTCTCTCATTCATAAAGGCAGCTTTTAGAAACCGTTTTACTCTAAATACTTCCTGGTAATTCTAGGTGCTGTAAGCTGTCCGTGCCTTTATTCCACTAGGGCGCGATCTTCTCACAAACTTGAAGACTGTCACTCCCCATTCACGTTTTACAACTTATTGTTAATGATAAAGAGACAACTTTTTACACACAGTTTTAAACAAAGTACTGATATTATTCCTCTTCAACTGACCGCTTTTTTTTCTATGCAAAAACCACTTCGCCACAGAAGACTCGATATTATTGGCATAGCAAGTTCTGCTCTTCTCCTTTCAAAACTTGCTAAAAGCTGTATTTAAAAGAACAGATTGGCCGGGGTAATTCACACCCTTCAATGCCAGCTTAATGTTTAGGTTAGTGGGAATCACAGAGGAATTAGGGATGGAAACTTCTTTGCTGGTGGTAGAAGCGGTCTGGTGAATTTTTAGAGAGAAGAGGCCGTCGATGTTTCAATGTAGAAAATTGTTCTGGCTGCAGCCTGCAGTATGGACTTGTTGGTGTGTGTAGCTCCCAGTGTTCCGACAGCGCGACGTTTTGGGGAAGCATGTGATTCAGCAGCTACCAGTGGGCTTCGTGCGGCGGAGATTTTGTGGCTGTTAGCGGAGTTGATAACAGAGGATCGTTAAGAGAAGCCTGCATGCAGTAGGCAAAGGAGTAATGTTTGCCGGCGGGGGACGTGCGGCAATTAACCTGTGTGGTAGTGAAAAGGAGTTAAAAAGAAGGAAGTGTGCGGATGCGGAAAGAATGGAATAATTGTGGTAGGCTGCCGGCTGAGTAGTTTGGTGAATGTTTGGTGTGGGTCCGGCGCTGCCGATTGGATGGTGGGGCTGCAGTATGAGTCAGATAAAAAAAAAAAAGAACATTAGTAGGATCCAATGGGACCAACTGGCATGTATAGAGGCGTGTAATGCAAAAGGGCTGTTTTTGGTAGCATCTCTCGCTTACAGCCATACCACCCTGAACACGCCCGATCTCGTCTGATCTTGGAAGCTAAGCAGGGTAGGGTCTGTTTAGTACTTGGATGGGAGACCACCTGGGAATACCAGGTGCTGTAAGCTTTTCTCACTTTTACTTTATACAGGGGGCGCTCCACTTCACGATTAATTTAAATCTATCACTCCCCTTCCATTTTACTATTTTATATATATATATTTTTTTTTTTCTCTCATTCCTAAAGGCATCTTTTACACACCGTTTTACTCTAAATACTGCCTGGTAATTCTAGGTGCTGTAAGCTGTTCGTGCCTTTATCACTAGAATTCCTGGAAAAATGAGGCTCTCCTCACAAGGAGCCCCCCCTCTTACTCCCCTCACAAGCTGCCCGCCCCCTCTCCAGCACCATTAACACCTTTTGTTTTGCAAATGAATCACAGTCACTCAGCTGAAGTCATCCCCCAGCCTGAAGTCACTTCTTCAACTCAGGTCTGCACTAAAGAGTTTATCTAGTGATGTATTGTAAGGATTCACATGCTTTGATACATAATAATTTGAAATACAGTGGAACCCCCAAATCTACTACGGTAACCGTGGTGTCAATTACACAAATATATTTTGATATAGCAAATACATATATTTTGATGTATGTTCTGTGTCTACAACTATATGTGTAAATGTATGATGAAATAACATGTCATACATGTGCACGCATGTGCACTTCTGATGTAAACACTTCATGTGCCACATGGGAAAAAGTTGCATCATTGATTCATGAGTACAAGCTGCAGGAATATTGACAAAGAATGTGTAAATTTCAAGTATCAGATGGTATAAAGATAAAGAGCCTGTGTGTGTATGATAGAGAGAGAGAGTCCGTGTCATTCAAGTTGAAGATACACATTTATTATACAAAATAAGCACATACACTAAAGATACAAAACCTTTTCTATCCACTACCAGTCATCACACACCCAAGGACCCTCCTTCCTACACTTGCGACAGGTGTACCTGTCACACTGCACACATCTCTCTGTACTGTGGTTCCTATTACAGTGACGGAGCACCTGACACTGAGTCCTCTTTCCAGTGGCAAGCTGAGGAACAGAAGCTTGTCTAAGCTGTGTCTTCATTTCTTTTTCAATCTCTTTTTCTTGCATAAATCGACGCCGAAGTTTCTTTTTCCCAAACAGAGCCATCTTTAGCCTTCATGCAAAGCGCAGCTGCAGTGTCCTGAGTTCTTACTTAGTGATTCATTTATAATGCATATATCGCGCTAATGTTATGCCAGGGTTCTTTTACCGATATATGTAAATCAATTTATCTTTTAGCTCTAACTTTTACAACTGAATAAGGTTACACAGATTGTTGCAGACATCAACTGTATGTATTTATTATATCAAAAATAACCGATTGAATGTGATACGGAAACACATACGCACGCGAAAGTCTTTTTTTTATTATGCCGTAATTATATATCTGGACCACAATCTGTTTATGAATAATTAGCACTTTTGTGTGCTCATAATTGCCCATCCTGTTTCATACGTACATCACGAAGTGTTTGTGTGCACTGTGGCATCTCATAATCCCACACACAAATGCACACACGTCGGGAGTAATTTACAGTCTATTGTGCGCTGATAACTGCGCAATGTTTCCCATGTAACATGTGAATTGTTTCCGTGTGAAGTTCACCGTGGCATCTCATAATCCTACGCACAAATGCACACACGTCCGCAGTAATTTACAGTCTTTTGTGCGCTCATAACTGCGCGATCTTTTTCGCAAGTAGCAACGTCAGTGTTTACATTCAAAGCGCATTGTGCTCTCTCATAACAAATGGACATAGTAATCAGCAGTCTTTTGTGTGCTTGGACTTCATACGGTGATTACGGTCTTTGCACATTGCAAGTTGCAGGTTTTTCTTCATTACCTATAAAAATACTTTGTCTGTCGGTACATTTATAATGCAAATATCATGTCAGGGTAATTTTAATGACATACATTAATTAATTTGTCATTTAGCCCTGATCGAACTTTAAAACTGAAAATCAGATTACCGATTGCTACAGGCAGTAAGCAAATGCATGTATTTATTCCATCAAATACTTTCTTGAAACTGAAATTACCGAATCAAGAGAAATGGGGATTCAACTGTGTTTCAAATTAGGATATATTAACGCATGTATTTTACGATTCCTCAGACCACACTGTTAGAAAACGTTTCTGTGCAGACCCGAAGCTGAAACCGTGAAACTCCGCTTTCATTTGCAAAACAATAGGTGTTGATTGGCGCTGATGAGGGGGCGGGCAGCTTGTGTGGGGAGTGAGGGGGGGGCTCCACCCGAGGTGCGTCCGAAAAATTTCGTTGACTTCAGGGATCGTAGTGTTATTCCACCAGGGCACGATCTTCTCACAAACTTGAAGACTGTCACTCCCCATTCAAGTTTTACAACTTATTGTTAATAACAAAGAGACAGCTTTTTACACACAGTTTTAAACAAAGTACTGATATAATTCCTCTTCAACTCACCACTTTGTTTTCTATGCAAAAACCACTTCACCACAGAAGACTCGATATTATTGGCATAGCAAGGTCTGCTCATCTCCTCCTTTCAAAACTTGCTAAAAGCTGTATTTAAAAGAGCAGGTTGGCCAGGGTAATTCACACCCTTCAATGCCAGCTTAATGTTTAGGTTAGTGGGAATCACAGAGGAATTAGGGATGGAAACTTCTTTGCTGGTGGTAGAAGCGGTCTGGTGAATTTTTAGAGAGAAGAGGCCGTCGATGTTTGAATGTAGGAAATTGTTCTGGCTGCAGCATGCAGTATGGACTTGTTGGTGCGTGTAGCTCCCAGTGTTCTGACAGCGCGACGTTTTGGGGAAGCATGTGATTCAGCAGCTACCAGTGGGCTTCGTGCGGCGGAGATTTTGTGGCTGTTAGCGGAGTTGATAGCAGAGGGTCGTTAAGAGAAGCCTGCATGCGGTAGGCAAAGGAGTAATGTTTGCCAGCGGGGGACATGCGGCGATTAACCTGTGCGGTAGTGAAAAGGACTTAAAGAGAAGGAAGTGTGCGGATGCGGAAAGAATGGAATAATTGTGGTAGGCTGCCGGCTGAGTAGTTTGGTGAATGTTTGGTGTGGGTCCGGTGCTGCCGATTGGATGGTGGTGCTGCAGTGTGAGTCAGATAAAAAAAAAAAAAAACAGGAGTAGGATCCAATGGGACTAACTGGCATGTATAGAGGCGTGTAATGCAAAAGGGCTGTTTTTGTTACCATCTCTCGCTAACGGCCATACCACCCTGAACACGCCTGATCTCGGAAGCTAAGTGGGGAAGGGTCTGGTTAGTACTTGGATGGGAGACCTCCTGGGAATACCAGGTGCTGTAAGCTTTTCTCACTTTTACTTTATACAGGGGGCGCTCCACTTCACGATTAATTTAAATCTATCACTCCCCTTCCATTTTACTATTTTATATATATATATTTTTTTCTCTCATTCATAAAGGCAGCCTTTACACACCGTTTTACTCTAAATACTGCATGGTAATTCTAGGTGCTGTAAGCTGTTCGTGCCTTTATTCCACCAGGGCGCGATCTTCTCACAAACTTGAAGACTGTCACTCCACATTCACGTTTTACAACTTATTGTTAATAATAAAGAGACAGCTTTTTTCACACAGTTTTAAACAAAGTACTGATATAATTCCTCTTCAACTCACCGCTTTGTTTTCTATGCAAAAACCACTTCGCCACAGAAGACTCGATATTGTTGGCATAGCAAGGTCTGCTCTTCTCCTCCTTTCAAAACTTGCTAAAAGCTGTATTTAAAAGAGCAGGTTGGGCGGGGTAATTCACACCCTTCAATGCCAGATTAATGTTTAGGTTAGTGGGAATCACAGAGGAATTAGGGATGGAAACTTCTTTGCTGATGGTAGAAGCGGTCTGGTGAATTTTTAGAGAGAAGAGGCCGTCGATGTTTGAATGTAGAAAATTGTTGTTCTGGCTGCAGCCTGCAGGATGGACTTCTTGGCGTGTGTAGCTCCCAGTGTTCTGACAGCGTGACGTTTTGGGGAAGCATGTGATTCAACAGCTACCAGTGGGCTTCGTGCGGCAGAGATTTTGTGGCTGTTAGCGGAGTTGATAACAGAGGGTCGTTAAGAGAAGCCTGCATAAGGTAGGCAAAGGAGTAATGTTTGCCGTCGGGGGACGTGCGGCGATTAACCTGTGCGGTAGTGAAAAGGACTTAAAGAGAAGGAAGTGTGCGGATGCGGAAAGAATGGAATAATTGTGGTAGGCTGCCGGCTGAGTAGTTTGGTGAATGTTTGGTGTGGGTGCGGCGCTGCCGATTGGATGGTGGTGCTGCAGTGTGAGTCAGATAAAAAAAAAAAAAAAACAGGAGTAGGATCCAATGGGACTAACTGGCATGTATAGAGGCGTGTAATGCAAAAGGGCTGTTTTTGTTACCATCTCTCGCTAACGGCCATACCACCCTGAACACGCCTGATCTCGGAAGCTAAGTGGGGTAGGGTTTGATTAGTACTTGGATGGGAGACTGCCTGGGAATACCACATGCTGTAAGCTTTTCTCACTTTTACTTTATACAGGGGGCACTCCACTTCACGATTAATTTAAATCTATCACTCCCCTTCCATTTTACTATTTTATATATATATATATATATTTTTTTTTATCTCTCATTCATAAAGGCAGCTTTTAGAAACCGTTTTACTCTAAATACTTCCTGGTAATTCTAGGTGCTGTAAGCTGTTCGTGCCTTTATTCCACCAGGGCGCGATCTTCTCACAAACTTGAAGACTGTCACTCCCCATTCACGTTTTACAACTTATTGTTAATGATAAAGAGACAGCTTTTTACACACAGTTTTAAACAAAGTACTGATATTATTCCTCTTCAACTGACCGCTTTGTTTTCTATGCAAAAACCACTTCGCCACAGAAGACTCGATATTATTGGCATAGCAAGTTCTGCTCTTCTCCTTTCAAAACTTGCTAAAAGCTGTATTTAAAAGAACAGATTGGCCGGGGTAATTCACACCCTTCAATACCAGCTTAATGTTTAGGTTAGTGGGAATCACAGAGGAATTAGGGATGGAAACTTCTTTGCTGGTGGTAGAAGCGGTCTGGTGAATTTTTAGAGAGAAGAGGCCGTCGATGTTTGAATGTAGAAAATTGTTCTGGCTGCAGCCTGCAGTATGGACTTGTTGGTGTGTGTAGCTCCCAGTGTTCCGACAGCGCGACGTTTTGGGGAAGCATGTGATTCAGCAGCTACCAGTGGGCTTCGTGCGGCGGAGATTTTGTGGCTGTTAGCGGAGTTGATAACAGAGGGTCGTTAAGAGAAGCCTGCATGCAGTAGGCAAAGGAGTAATGTTTGCCGGCGGGGGACGTGCGGCGATTAACCTGTGCGGTAGTGAAAAGGAGTTAAAAAGAAGGAAGTGTGCGGATGCGGAAAGAATGGAATAATTGTGGTAGGCTGCCGGCTGAGTAGTTTGGTGAATGTTTGGTGTGGGTCCGGCGCTGCCGATTGGATGGTGGGGCTGCAGTGTGAGTCAGATAAAAAAAAAAAAAGAACATTAGTAGGATCCAATGGGACCAACTGGCATGTATAGAGGCGTGTAATGCAAAAGGGCTGTTTTTGGTAGCATCTCTCGCTTACAGCCATACCACCCTGAACACGCCCGATCTCGTCTGATCTTGGAAGCTAAGCAGGGTAGGGTCTGTTTAGTACTTGGATGGGAGACCACCTGGGAATACCAGGTGTTGTAAGCTTTTCTCACTTTTACTTTATACAGGGGGCGCTCCACTTCACGATTAATTTAAATCTATCACTCCCCTTCCATTTTACTATTTTATATATATATATATATTTTTTTCTCTCATTCCTAAAGGCATCTTTTACACACCGTTTTACTCTAAATACTGCCTGGTAATTCTAGGTGCTGTAAGCTGTTCGTGCCTTTATCACTAGAATTCCTGGAAAAATGAGGCTCTCCTCACAAGGAGCCCCCCCTCTTACTCCCCTCACAAGCTGCCCGCCCCCTCTCCAGCACCATTAACACCTTTTGTTTTGCAAATGAATCACAGTCACTCAGCTGAAGTCATCCCCCAGCCTGAAGTCACTTCTTCAACTCAGGTCTGCACTAAAGAGTTTATCTAGTGATGTATTGTAAGGATTCACATGCTTTGATACATAATAATTTGAAATACAGTGGAACCCCCAAATCTACTACGGTAACCGTGGTGTCAATTACACAAATATATTTTGATATAGCAAATACATATATTTTGATGTATGTTCTGTGTCTACAACTATATGTGTAAATGTATGATGAAATAACATGTCATACATGTGCACGCATGTGCACTTCTGATGTAAACACTTCATGTGCCACATGGGAAAAAGTTGCATCATTGATTCATGAGTACAAGCTGCAGGAATATTGACAAAGAATGTGTAAATTTCAAGTATCAGATGGTATAAAGATAAAGAGCCTGTGTGTGTATGATAGAGAGAGAGAGTCCGTGTCATTCAAGTTGAAGATACACATTTATTATACAAAATAAGCACATACACTAAAGATACAAAACCTTTTCTATCCACTACCAGTCATCACACACCCAAGGACCCTCCTTCCTACACTTGCGACAGGTGTACCTGTCACACTGCACACATCTCTCTGTACTGTGGTTCCTATTACAGTGACGGAGCACCTGACACTGAGTCCTCTTTCCAGTGGCAAGCTGAGGAACAGAAGCTTGTCTAAGCTGTGTCTTCATTTCTTTTTCAATCTCTTTTTCTTGCATAAATCGACGCCGAAGTTTCTTTTTCCCAAACAGAGCCATCTTTAGCCTTCATGCAAAGCGCAGCTGCAGTGTCCTGAGTTCTTACTTAGTGATTCATTTATAATGCATATATCGCGCTAATGTTATGCCAGGGTTCTTTTACCGATATATGTAAATCAATTTATCTTTTAGCTCTAACTTTTACAACTGAATAAGGTTACACAGATTGTTGCAGACATCAACTGTATGTATTTATTATATCAAAAATAACCGATTGAATGTGATACGGAAACACATACGCACGCGAAAGTCTTTTTTTTATTATGCCGTAATTATATATCTGGACCACAATCTGTTTATGAATAATTAGCACTTTTGTGTGCTCATAATTGCCCATCCTGTTTCATACGTACATCACGAAGTGTTTGTGTGCACTGTGGCATCTCATAATCCCACACACAAATGCACACACGTCGGGAGTAATTTACAGTCTATTGTGCGCTGATAACTGCGCAATGTTTCCCATGTAACATGTGAATTGTTTCCGTGTGAAGTTCACCGTGGCATCTCATAATCCTACGCACAAATGCACACACGTCCGCAGTAATTTACAGTCTTTTGTGCGCTCATAACTGCGCGATCTTTTTCGCAAGTAGCAACGTCAGTGTTTACATTCAAAGCGCATTGTGCTCTCTCATAACAAATGGACATAGTAATCAGCAGTCTTTTGTGTGCTTGGACTTCATACGGTGATTACGGTCTTTGCACATTGCAAGTTGCAGGTTTTTCTTCATTACCTATAAAAATACTTTGTCTGTCGGTACATTTATAATGCAAATATCATGTCAGGGTAATTTTAATGACATACATTAATTAATTTGTCATTTAGCCCTGATCGAACTTTAAAACTGAAAATCAGATTACCGATTGCTACAGGCAGTAAGCAAATGCATGTATTTATTCCATCAAATACTTTCTTGAAACTGAAATTACCGAATCAAGAGAAATGGGGATTCAACTGTGTTTCAAATTAGGATATATTAACGCATGTATTTTACGATTCCTCAGACCACACTGTTAGAAAACGTTTCTGTGCAGACCCGAAGCTGAAACCGTGAAACTCCGCTTTCATTTGCAAAACAATAGGTGTTGATTGGCGCTGATGAGGGGGCGGGCAGCTTGTGTGGGGAGTGAGGGGGGGGCTCCATCCGAGGTGCGTCCGAAAAATTTCGTTGACTTCAGGGATCGTAGTGTTATTCCACCAGGGCACGATCTTCTCACAAACTTGAAGACTGTCACTCCCCATTCAAGTTTTACAACTTATTGTTAATAACAAAGAGACAGCTTTTTACACACAGTTTTAAACAAAGTACTGATATAATTCCTCTTCAACTCACCACTTTGTTTTCTATGCAAAAACCACTTCACCACAGAAGACTCGATATTATTGGCATAGCAAGGTCTGCTCATCTCCTCCTTTCAAAACTTGCTAAAAGCTGTATTTAAAAGAGCAGGTTGGCCAGGGTAATTCACACCCTTCAATGCCAGCTTAATGTTTAGGTTAGTGGGAATCACAGAGGAATTAGGGATGGAAACTTCTTTGCTGGTGGTAGAAGCGGTCTGGTGAATTTTTAGAGAGAAGAGGCCGTCGATGTTTGAATGTAGGAAATTGTTCTGGCTGCAGCATGCAGTATGGACTTGTTGGTGCGTGTAGCTCCCAGTGTTCTGACAGCGCGACGTTTTGGGGAAGCATGTGATTCAGCAGCTACCAGTGGGCTTCGTGCGGCGGAGATTTTGTGGCTGTTAGCGGAGTTGATAGCAGAGGGTCGTTAAGAGAAGCCTGCATGCGGTAGGCAAAGGAGTAATGTTTGCCAGCGGGGGACATGCGGCGATTAACCTGTGCGGTAGTGAAAAGGACTTAAAGAGAAGGAAGTGTGCGGATGCGGAAAGAATGGAATAATTGTGGTAGGCTGCCGGCTGAGTAGTTTGGTGAATGTTTGGTGTGGGTCCGGTGCTGCCGATTGGATGGTGGTGCTGCAGTGTGAGTCAGATAAAAAAAAAAAAAAACAGGAGTAGGATCCAATGGGACTAACTGGCATGTATAGAGGCGTGTAATGCAAAAGGGCTGTTTTTGTTACCATCTCTCGCTAACGGCCATACCACCCTGAACACGCCTGATCTCGGAAGCTAAGTGGGGAAGGGTCTGGTTAGTACTTGGATGGGAGACCTCCTGGGAATACCAGGTGCTGTAAGCTTTTCTCACTTTTACTTTATACAGGGGGCGCTCCACTTCACGATTAATTTAAATCTATCACTCCCCTTCCATTTTACTATTTTATATATATATATTTTTTTCTCTCATTCATAAAGGCAGCCTTTACACACCGTTTTACTCTAAATACTGCATGGTAATTCTAGGTGCTGTAAGCTGTTCGTGCCTTTATTCCACCAGGGCGCGATCTTCTCACAAACTTGAAGACTGTCACTCCACATTCACGTTTTACAACTTATTGTTAATAATAAAGAGACAGCTTTTTTCACACAGTTTTAAACAAAGTACTGATATAATTCCTCTTCAACTCACCGCTTTGTTTTCTATGCAAAAACCACTTCGCCACAGAAGACTCGATATTGTTGGCATAGCAAGGTCTGCTCTTCTCCTCCTTTCAAAACTTGCTAAAAGCTGTATTTAAAAGAGCAGGTTGGGCGGGGTAATTCACACCCTTCAATGCCAGATTAATGTTTAGGTTAGTGGGAATCACAGAGGAATTAGGGATGGAAACTTCTTTGCTGATGGTAGAAGCGGTCTGGTGAATTTTTAGAGAGAAGAGGCCGTCGATGTTTGAATGTAGAAAATTGTTGTTCTGGCTGCAGCCTGCAGGATGGACTTGTTGGCGTGTGTAGCTCCCAGTGTTCTGACAGCGTGACGTTTTGGGGAAGCATGTGATTCAACAGCTACCAGTGGGCTTCGTGCGGCAGAGATTTTGTGGCTGTTAGCGGAGTTGATAACAGAGGGTCGTTAAGAGAAGCCTGCATAAGGTAGGCAAAGGAGTAATGTTTGCCGTCGGGGGACGTGCGGCGATTAACCTGTGCGGTAGTGAAAAGGACTTAAAGAGAAGGAAGTGTGCGGATGCGGAAAGAATGGAATAATTGTGGTAGGCTGCCGGCTGAGTAGTTTGGTGAATGTTTGGTGTGGGTGCGGCGCTGCCGATTGGATGGTGGTGCTGCAGTGTGAGTCAGATAAAAAAAAAAAAAAAACAGGAGTAGGATCCAATGGGACTAACTGGCATGTATAGAGGCGTGTAATGCAAAAGGGCTATTTTTGTTACCATCTCTCGCTAACGGCCATACCACCCTGAACACGCCTGATCTCGGAAGCTAAGTGGGGTAGGGTTTGATTAGTACTTGGATGGGAGACTGCCTGGGAATACCACATGCTGTAAGCTTTTCTCACTTTTACTTTATACAGGGGGCACTCCACTTCACGATTAATTTAAATCTATCACTCCCCTTCCATTTTACTATTTTATATATATATATTTTTTCTCTCATTCATAAAGGCAGCCTTTACACACCGTTTTACTCTAAATACTGCCTGGTAATTCTAGGTGCTGTAAGCTGTTCGTGCCTTTATTCCACCAGGGCGCGATCTTCTCACAAACTTGAAGACTGTCACTCCACATTCACGTTTTACAACTTATTGTTAATAATAAAGAGACAGCTTTTTTCACACAGTTTTAAACAAAGTACTGATATAATTCCTCTTAAACTCACCGCTTTGTTTTCTATGCAAAAACCACTTCGCCACAGAATATTCGATATTATTGGCATATTATCTGCTCTTCTCCTCCTTTCAAAACTTGCTAAAAGCTGTATTTAAAAGAGCAGGTTGGCCGGGGTAATTCACACCCTTCAATGCCAGCTTAATGTTTAGGTTAGTGGGAATCACAGAAGAATTAGGGTTGGAAACTTCTTTGCTGGTGGTAGAAGCGGTCTGGTGAATTTTTAGAGAGAAGAGGCCGTCGATGTTTGAATGTAGAAAATTGTTCTGGATGCAGCCTGCAGTATGGACTTCTTAGTGTGTGTAGCTCCCAGTGTTCTGACAGCGCGACGTTTTGGGGAAGCATGTGATTCAACAGCTACCAGTGGGCTTCGTGCGGCAGAGATTTTGTGGCTGTTAGCGGAGTTGATAACAGAGGGTTGTTAAGAGAAGCCTGCATGAGGTAGACAAAGGAGTAATGTTTGCCGGCGGGGGACGTGCGGCAATTAACCTGTGGGGTAGTGAAAAGGAGTAAAAGAGAAGGAACTGTGCGGATGCGGAAAGAATGGAATAATTGTGATAGGCTGCCGGATGAGTAGTTTGGTGAATGTTTGGTGTGGGTCCGGTTCTGCCGATTGGATGGTGGTGCTGCAGTGTGAGTCAGATAAAAAAAAAAAAAAACAGGAGTAGGATCCAATGGGAATAACTGGCATGTATAGATGCGTGTAATGCAAAAGGGCTATTTTTGGTAGTGTCTCTCGCTTACGGCCATACCACCCTGAACGCGCCAGATCTCGTCTGCTCTTGGAAGCTAAGCAGGGTAGGGTCTGGTTAGTACTTGGATGGGAGACCTCCTGGGAATACCAGGTGCTGTAAGCCTTTCTCACTTTTACTTTACACAGGGGGCGCTCCACTTCACGATTAATTTAAATCTATCACTCCCCTTCCATTTTACTATTTTATATATATATATTTTTTTTTTTCTCATTCCTAAAGGCAGCTTTTAGAAACCGTTTTACTCTAAATACTTCCTGGTAATTCTAGGTGCTGTAAGCTGTTCGTGCCTTTATTCCACCAGGGCGCGATCTTCTCACAAACATGAAGACTGTCACTCCCCATTCACGTTTTACGACTTATTGTTAATGATAAAGAGACAGCTTTTTACACACAGTTTTAAACAAAGTACTGATATTATTCCTCTTCAACTCACCGCTTTGTTTTCTATGCAAAAACCACTTCGCCACAGAAGACTCGATATTATTGGCATAGCAAGTTCTGCTCTTCTCCTCCTTTCAAAACTTGCTAAAAGCTGTATTTAAAAGAGCAGGTTGGCCGGGGTAATTCACACACTTCAATGCCAGCTTAATGTTTAGGTTAGTGGGAGTCACAGAGGAATTAGGGATGGAAACTTCTTTGCTGGTGGTAGAAGCGGTCTGGTGAATTTTTAGAGAGAAGAGGCCGTCGATGTTTGAATTTAGAAAATTGTTCTGGCTGCAGCCTGCAGTATGGACTTGTTGGTGTGTGTAGCTCCAGTGTTCTGACAGCGCGACGTTTTGGGGAAGCATGTGATTCAGCAGCTACCAGTGGGCTTCGTGCGGCGGAGATTTTGTGGCTGTTAGCGGAGTTGATAACAGAAGGTCATTAAGAGAAGCCTGCATGCGGTAGGCAAAGGAGTAATGTTTGCCGGCGGGGGACGTGCGGCGATTAACCTGTGCGGTAGTGAAAAGGAGTTAAAGAGAAGGAAGTGTGCGGATGCGGAAAGAATGGAATAATTGTGGTAGGCTGCCGGCTGAGTAGTTTGGTGAATGTTTGGTGTGGTTCCGGCACTGCCGATTGGATGGTGGGGCTGCAGTGTGAGTCAGATAAAAAAAAAAAAAACAGGAGTAGGATCCAATGGGACTAACTGGCATGTATAGACGCGTGTAATGCAAAAGGGCTGTTTTTGGTAGCATCTCTCGCTTACGGCCATACCACCCTGAACACGCCCGATCTCGTCTGATCTCGGAAGCTAAGCAGGGTAGGGTCTGGTTAGTACTTGGATGGGAGACCGCCTGGGAATACCAGGTGCTGTAAGCTTTTCTCACTTTTACTTTATACAGGGGGCGCTCCACTTCACGATTAATTTAAATCTATCACTCCCCTTCCATTTTACTATTTTATATATATATATATATTTTTCTCTCATTCATAAAGGCAGCTTTTAGAAACCGTTTTACTCTAAATACTTCCTGGTAATTCTAGGTGCTGTAAGCTGTTCGTGCCTTTATTCCACCAGGGCGCGATCTTCTCACAAACTTGAAAACTGTCACTCCCCATTCACGTTTTACAACTTATTGTTAATGATAAAGAGACAGCTTTTTACACACAGATTTAAACAAAGTACTGATATTATTCCTCTTCAACTGACCGCTTTGTTTTCTATGCAAAAACCACTTCGCCACAGAAGACTCGATATTATTGGCATAGCAAGTTCTGCTCTTCTCCTTTCAAAACTTGCTAAAAGCTGTATTTAAAAGAACAGATTGGCCGGGGTAATTCACACCCTTCAATGCCAGCTTAATGTTTAGGTTAGTGGGAGTCACAGAGGAATTAGGGATGGAAACTTCTTTGCTGGTGGTAGAAGCGGTCTGGTGAATTTTTAGAGAGAAGAGGCCGTCGATGTTTGAATGTAGAAAATTGTTCTGGCTGCAGCCTGCTGTATGGACTTGTTGGTGTGTGTAGCTCCCAGTGTTCTGACAGCGCGACGTTTTGGGGAAGCATGTGATTCAGCAGCTACCAGTGGGCTTCGTGCGGCGGAGATTTTGTGGCTGTTAGCGGAGTTGATAACAGAGGGTCGTTAAGAGAAGCCTACATGCAGTAGGCAAAGGAGTAATGTTTGCCGGCGGGGGACGTGCGGCGATTAACCTGTGCGGTAGTGAAAAGGAGTTAAAAAGAAGGAAGTGTGCGGATGCGGAAAGAATGGAATAATTGTGGTAGGCTGCCGGCTGAGTAGTTTGGTGAATGTTTGGTGTGGGTCCGGCGCTGCCGATTGGATGATGGGGCTGCAGTGTGAGTCAGATAAAAAAAAAAAAAAAAACAGGAGTAGGATCCAATGGGACTAACTGGCATGTATAGACGCGTGTAATGCAAAAGGGCTGTTTTTGGTAGCATCTCTCGCTTACAGCCATACCATCCTGAACATGCCTGATCTTGGAAGCTAAGCAGGGTTGGGTCTGGTTAGTATTTGGATGGGAAACCACCTGGGAGTACCAGGTGCTGTAAACTTTTCTCACTTTTACTTTATACAGGGGGCACTCCACTTCACGATTAATTTAAATCTATCACTCCCCTTCCGTTTTATTATTTTATATATATATATTTTTCTCTCATTCATAAAGGCAGCTTTTAGAAACCGTTTTACTCTAAATACTTCCTGGTAATTCTAGGTGCTGTAAGCTGTTCGTGTCTTTATTCCACCAGGGCGCGATCTTCTCACAAACTTGAAGACTGTCACTCCCCATTCACGTTTTACAACTTATTGTTAATAATAAAGAGACAGCTTTTTACACACAGTTTTAAACAAAGTACTGATATAATTCCTCTTCAACTCACCACTTTTTTTTCTATGCAAAAACCACTTCACCACTGAAGACTCGATATTATTGGCATATTATCTGCTCTTCTCCTCCTTTCAAAACTTGCTAAAAGCTGTATTTAAAAGAGCAGTTTGGCCTGGGTAATTCACACCCTTCAATGCCAGATTGATGTTTAGGTTAGTGGGAATCACAGAGGAATTAGGGATGGAAACTTCTTTGCTGGTGGTAGAAGCGGTCTGGTGAATTTTTAGAGAGAAGAGGCCGTCGATGTTTGAATGTAGAAAATTGTTCTGGCTGCAGCCTGCAGTATGGACTTGTTGGCGTGTGTAGCTCCCAGTGTTCTGACAGTGTGACGTTTTGGGGAAGCATGTGATTCAACAGCAACCAGTGGCCTTCGTGCGGCGGAGATTTTGTGGCTGTTAGCAGAGTTGATAACAGAGGGTCTTTAAGAGAAGCCTGCATGCGGTAGGCAAATGAGTAATGTTTGCCGGCGGGGGACGTGCGGCGATTAACCTGTGCGGTAGTGAAAAGGACTTAAAGAGAAAGAAGTGTGCGGATGCGGAAAGAATGGAATAATTGTGGTAGGCTGCCGGCTGAGTAGTTTGGTGAATGTTTGGTGTGGGTCCGGCGCTGCCGAGTGGATGGTGGGGCTGAAGTGTGTGTCAGATAAAAAAAAAAAAAAAAACAGGAGTAAGATCCAATGGGACTAACTGGCATGTATAGACGCGTGTAATGCAAAAGGGCTGCTTTTGGTAGAGTCTCTCGCTTACGGTCATACCACCCTGAACACGCCCGATCTCAGAAGCCAAGCAGCGTAGGGTCTGGTTAGTACTTGGATGGGAGACCTCCTGGGAATACCAGGTGCTGTAAGCTTTTCTCACTTTTACTTTATACAGGGGGCACTCCACGATTAATTTAAATCTATCACTCCCCTTCCGTTTTACTATTTTATATATATATTTTTTTTCTTTCGTTCATAAAGGCAGCTTTTACACACCGTTTTACTCTAAATACTGCCTGGTAATTCTAGGTGCTGTAAGCTGTTCGTGCCTTTATTCCACCAGGGCGCGATCTTCTCACAAACTTGAAGACTGTCACTCCCCATTCACGTTTTACAACTTATTGTTAATAATAAAGAGACAGCTTTTTACACACAGTTTTAAACAAAGTACTGATATAATTCCTCTTCAACTCACCGCTTTGTTTTCTATGCAAAAACCACTTCGCCACAGAAGACTCGATATTATTGGCATAGCAAGTTCTGCTCTTCTCCTTTCAAAACTTGCTAAAAGCTGTATTTAAAAGAACAGATTGGCCGGGGTAATTCACACCCTTCAATGCCAGCTTAATGTTTAGGTTAGTGGGAGTCACAGAGGAATTAGGGATGGAAACTTCTTTGCTGGTGGTAGAAGCGGTCTGGTGAATTTTTAGAGAGAAGAGGCCGTCGATGTTTGAATGTAGAAAATTGTTCTGGCTGCAGCCTGCAGTATGGACTTGTTGGTGTGTGTAGCTCCCAGTGTTCTGACAGCGCGACGTTTTGGGGAAGCATGTGATTCAGCAGTTACCAGTGGGCTTCGTGCGGCGGAGATTTTGTGGCTGTTAGCGGAGTTGATAACAGAGGGTCGTTAAGAGAAGCCTACATGCAGTAGGCAAAGGAGTAATGTTTGCCGGCGGGGGACGTGCGGCGATTAACCTGTGCGGTAGTGAAAAGGAGTTAAAAAGAAGGAAGTGTGCGGATGCGGAAAGAATGGAATAATTGTGGTAGGCTGCCGGCTGAGTAGTTTGGTGAATATTTGGTGTGGGTCCGGCGCTGCCGATTGGATGGTGGGGCTGCAGTGTGAGTCAGATAAAAAAAAAAACAGGAGTAGGATCCAATGGGACTAACTGGCATGTATAGACGCATGTAATGCAAAAGAGCTGTTTTTGGTAGTGTCTCTCAATTACGGCCGTACCACCCTGAACACGCCCGATCTCGTCTGATCTCGGAAGCTAAGCAGGGTAAGGTCTGGTTAGTACTTGGATGGGAGACTGCCTGGGAATACCAGGTGCTGTAAGCTTTTCTCACTTTTACTTTATACAGGGGGCGCTCCACTTCACTATTAATTTAAATCTATCACTCCCCTTCCATTTTACTATTTTATATATATATTTTTTTTTTTTCGTTCATAAAGGCAGCTTTTACACACCGTTTTACTCTAAATACTGCCTGGTAATTCTAGGTGCTGTAAGCTGTTCGTGCCTTTATTCCACCAGGGCGCGATCTTCTCACAAACTTGAAGACTGTCACTCCCCATTCACGTTTTACAACTTATTGTTAATAATAAAGAGACAGCTTTTTACACACAGTTTTAAACAAAGTACTGATATAATTCCTCTTCAACTCACCGCTTTGTTTTCTATGCAAAAACCACTTCGCCACAGAAGACTCGATATTATTGGCATATTATCTGCTCTTCTCCTCCTTTCAAAACTTGCTAAAAGCTGTATTTAAAAGAGCAGGTTGGCCGGGGTAATTCACACCCTTCAATGCCAGCTTAATGTTTAGGTTAGTGGGAATAACAGAGGAATTAGGGATGGAAACTTCTTTGCTGGTGGTAGAAGCGGTCTGGTGAATTTTTAGAGAGAAGAGGCCGTCGATGTTTGAATGTAGAAAATTGTTCTGGCTGCAGCCTGCAGTATGGACTTGTTGGTGTGTGTAGCTCCCAGTGTTCTGACAGCGCGACGTTATGGGGAAGCATGTGATTCAACAGCTACCAGTGGGCTTCGTGCGGCAGAGATTTTGTGGCTGTTAGCGGAGTTGATAACAGAGGGTCGTTAAGAGAAGCCTGCATGAGGTAGGCAAAGGAGTAATGTTTGCCGTCGGGGGACGTGCGGCGATTAACCTGTGCGGTAGTAAAAAGGACTTAAAGAGAAGGAAGTGTGCGGATGCGGAAAGAATGGAATAATTGTGGTAGGCTGCCGGCTGAGTAGTTTGGTGAATGTTTGGTGTGGGTGCGGCACTGCCGATTGGATGGTGGTGCTGCAGTGTGAGTCAGATAAAAAAAAAAAAACAGGAGTAGGATCCAATGGGACTAACTGGCATGTATAGAGGCGTGTAATGCAAAAGGGCTGTTTTTCTTAGCAGCTCTCGCTAACGGCCATACCACCCTGAACACGCCCGATCTCGTCTGATCTCGGAAGCTAAGCGGGATAGTGTCTGGTTAGTACTTGGATGGGAGACTACTTGGGAATACCACGTGCTGTAAGCTTTTCTCACTTTTACTTCATACAGGGGGCGCTCCACTTCACGATTAATTTAAATCTATCACTCCCCTTCCATTTTACTATTTTAGATATATATTTTTTTCTCTCATTCATAAAGGCAGCCTTTACACACCGTTTTACTCTAAATACTGCCTGGTAATTCTAGGTGCTGTAAGCTGTTCGTGCCTTTATTCCACCAGGGAGCGATCTTCTCACAAACTTGAAGACTGTCACTCCCTATTCACGTTTTACAACTTATTGTTAATGATAAAGAGACAGCTTTTTACACACAGTTTTAAACAAAGTACTGATATAATTCCTCTTCAACTCACCGCTTTGTTTTCCATGCAAAAACCACTTCGCCACAGAAGACTCGATATTATTGGCATAGCAAGGTCTGCTCTTCTCCTCCTTTCAAAACTTGCTAAAAGCTGTATTTAAAAGAGCAGGTTGGCCGGGGTGATTCACACCCTTCAATGCCAGATTAATGTTTAGGTTAGTGGGAATCACAGAGGAATTAGGGATGGAAACTTCTTTGCTGGTGGTAGAAGTGGTCTGGTGAATTTTTAGAGAGAAGAGGCCGTCGATGTTTGAATGTAGAAAATTGTTCTATCTGCAGCCTGCAGTATGGACTTGTTGGTGTGTGTAGCTCCCAGTGTTCTGACAGCGCGACGTTTTGGGGAAGCATGTGATTCAGCAGCTACCAGTGGGCTTCGTGCGGCGGAGATTTTGTGGCTGTTAGCGGAGTTGATAACAGAGAGTCGTTAAGAGAAGCCTGCATGCGGTAGGCAAAGGAGTAATGTTTGCCGGCGGGGGACATGCGGCGATTAACCTGTGCGGTAGTGAAAAGGAGTTAAAGAGAAGGAAGTGTGCGGATGCGGAAAGAATGGAATAATTGTGGTAGGCTGCCGGCTGAGTAGTTTGGTGAATGTTTGGTGTGGGTCCGGCGCTGCCGATTGGATGGTGAGGCTGCAGTGTGAGTCAGATAAAAAAAAAAAAAAAAACATTAGTAGGATCCAATGGGACCAACTGGCATGTATAGAGGCGTGTAATGCAAAAGGGCTGTTTTTGGTAGCGTCTCTCGCTTATGGCCATGCCACCCTGAATACGCCCGATCTCATCCGATCTCGGAAGCCAAGCAGAGTAGGGTCTGGTTAGTACTTGGATGGGAGACCTCCTGGGAATACCAGGTTCTGTAAGCTTTTCTCACTTTTACTTTATACAGGGGGCGCTCCACTTCACGATTAATTTAAATCTATCACTCCCCTTCCATTTTACTATTTTATATATATATATATATATTTTTCTCTCATTCATAAAGGCAGCTTTTACACACCGTTTTACTCTAAATACTTCCTGGTAATTCTAGGTGCTGTAAGCTGTTCGTGCCTTTATTCCACCAGGGCGCGATCTTCTCACAAACTTGAAGACTGTCACTCCCCATTCACGTTTTACAACTTATTGTTAATGATAAAGAGACAGCTTTTTACACACAGTTTTAAACAAAGTACTGATATTATTCCTCTTCAACTGACCGCTTTGTTTTCTATGCAAAAACCACTTCGCCACAGAAGACTCGATATTATTGGCATAGCAAGTTCTGCTCTTCTCCTTTCAAAACTTGCTAAAAGCTGTATTTAAAAGAACAGATTGGCCGGGGTAATTCACACCCTTCAATGCCAGCTTAATGTTTAGGTTAGTGGGAATCACAGAGGAATTAGGGATGGAAACTTCTTTGCTGGTGGTAGAAGCGGTCTGGTGAATTTTTAGAGAGAAGAGGTCGTCGATGTTTGAATGTAGAAAATTGTTCTGGCTGCAGCCTGCAGTATGGACTTGTTGGTGTGTGTAGCTCCCAGTGTTCTGACAGCGCGACGTTTTGGGGAAGCATGTGATTCAGCAGCTACCAGTGGGCTTCGTGCGGCGGAGATTTTCTGGCTGTTAGCGGAGTTGATAACAGAGGGTCGTTAAGAGAAGCCTGCATGCAGTAGGCAAAGGAGTAATGTTTGCCGGCGGGGGACGTGCGGCGATTAACCTGTGCGGTAGTGAAAAGGAGTTAAAAAGAAGGAAGTGTGCGGATGCGGAAAGAATGGAATAATTGTGGTAGGCTGCCGGCTGAGTAGTTTGGTGAATGTTTGGTGTGGGTGCGGCGCTGCCGATTGGATGGTGGTGCTGCAGTGTGAGTCAGATAAAAAAAAAAAAACAGGAGTAGGATCCAATGGGACTAACTGGCATGTATAGAGGCGTGTAATGCAAAAGGGCTGTTTTTCTTAGCAGCTCTCGCTAACGGCCATACCACCCTGAACACGCCCGATCTCGTCTGATCTCGGAAGCTAAGCGGGGTAATGTCTGGTTAGTACTTGGATGGGAGACTACTTGGGAATACTACGTGCTGTAAGCTTTTCTCACTTTTACTTTATACAGGGGGCGCTCCACTTCACGATTAATTTAAATCTATCACTCCCCTTCCATTTTACTATTTTAGATATATAATTTTTTCTCTCATTCATAAAGGCAGCCTTTACACACCGTTTTACTCTAAATTCTGCCTGGTAGTTCTAGGTGCTGTAAGCTGTTCGTGCCTTTATTCCACCAGGGAGCGATCTTCTCACAAACTTGAAGACTGTCACTCCCTATTCACGTTTTACAACTTATTGTTAATGATAAAGAGACAGCTTTTTACACACAGTTTTAAACAAAGTACTGATATAATTCCTCTTCAACTCACCGCTTTGTTTTCTATGCAAAAACCACTTCGCCACAGAAGACTCGATATTATTGGCATAGCAAGGTCTGCTCTTCTCCTCCTTTCAAAACTTGCTAAAAGCTGTATTTAAAAGAGCAGGTTGGCCGGGGTGATTCACACCCTTCAATGCCAGATTAATGTTTAGGTTAGTGGGAATCACAGAGGAATTAGGGATGGAAACTTCTTTGCTGGTGGTAGAAGTGGTCTGGTGAATTTTTAGAGAGAAGAGGCCGTCGATGTTTGAATGTAGAAAATTGTTCTATCTGCAGCCTGCAGTATGGACTTGTTGGTGTGTGTAGCTCCCAGTGTTCTGACAGCGCGACGTTTTGGGGAAGCATGTGATTCAGCAGCTACCAGTGGGCTTCGTGCGGCGGAGATTTTGTGGCTGTTAGCGGAGTTGATAACAGAGAGTCGTTAAGAGAAGCCTGCATGCGGTAGGCAAAGGAGTAATGTTTGCCGGCGGGGGACATGCGGCGATTAACCTGTGCGGTAGTGAAAAGGAGTTAAAGAGAAGGAAGTGTGCGGATGCGGAAAGAATGGAATAATTGTGGTAGGCTGCCGGCTGAGTAGTTTGGTGAATGTTTGGTGTGGGTCCGGCGCTGCCGATTGGATGGTGGGGCTGCAGTGTGAGTCAGATAAAAAAAAAAAAAAAACCAGGAGTAGGATCCAATGGGACCAACTGGCATGTATAGAGGCGTGTAATGCAAAAGGGCTGTTTTTGGTAGCGTCTCTCGCTTATGGCCATGCCACCCTGAATACGCCCGATCTCATCCGATCTCGGAAGCCAAGCAGAGTAGGGTCTGGTTAGTACTTGGATGGGAGACCTCCTGGGAATACCAGGTGCTGTAAGCTTTTCTCACTTTTACTTTATACAGGGGGCACTCCACTTCACGATTAATTTAAATCTATCACTCCCCTTACGTTTTACTATTTTATATATGTATTTTTTTTCTCTCATTCATAAAGGCAGCTTTTAGAAACCGTTTTACTCTAAATACTTCCTGGTAATTCTAGGTGCTGTAAGCTGTTCGTGCCTTTATTCCACCAGGGCGCGATCTTCTCACAAACTTGAAGACTGTCACTCCCCATTCACGTTTTACAACTTATTGTTAATGATAAAGAGACAGCTTTTTACACACAGTTTTAAACAAAGTACTGATATTATGCCTCTTCAACTGACCGCTTTGTTTTCTATGCAAAAACCACTTCGCCACAGAAGACTCGATATTATTGGCATAGCAAGTTCTGCTCTTCTCCTTTCAAAACTTGCTAAAAGCTGTATTTAAAAGAACAGATTGGCCGGGGTAATTCACACCCTTCAATGCCAGCTTAATGTTTAGGTTAGTGGGAATCACAGAGGAATTAGGGATGGAAACTTCTTTGCTGGTGGTAGAAGCGGTCTGGTGAATTTTTAGAGAGAAGAGGCCGTCGATGTTTGAATGTAGAAAATTGTTCTGGCTGCAGCCTGCAGTATGGACTTGTTGGTGTGTGTAGCTCCCAGTGTTCTGACAGCGCGACGTTTTGGGGAAGCATGTGATTCAGCAGCTACCAGTGGGCTTCGTGCGGCGGAGATTTTGTGGCTGTTAGCGGAGTTGATAACAGAGGGTCGTTAAGAGAAGACTGCATGCAGTAGGCAAAGGAGTAATGTTTGCCGGCGGGGGACGTGCGGCGATTAACCTGTGCGGTAGTGAAAAGGAGTTAAAAAGAAGGAAGTGTGCGGATGCGGAAAGAATGGAATAATTGTGGTAGGCTGCCGGCTGAGTAGTTTGGTGAATGTTTGGTGTGGGTCCGGCGCTGCCGATTGGATGGTGGTGCTGCAGTGTGAGTCAGATAAAAAAAAAAAAAAAACCAGGAGTAGGATCCAATGGGACTAACTGGCATGTATAGACGCGTGTAATGCAAAAGGGCTGTTTTTGGTCATGTCTCTCGCTTATGGCCATACCACCCTGAACACGCCCGATCTCATCCGATCTCGGAAGCCAAGCAGGGTAGGGTCTGGTTAGTACTTGGATGGGAGACCTCCTGGGAATACCAGGTGCTGTAAGCTTTTCTCACTTTTACTTTATACAGGGGGCGCTCCACTTCACGATTAATTTAAATCTATCACTCCCCTTCCATTTTACTATTTTATATATATATATATATTTTTCTCTCATTCATAAAGGCAGCTTTTACACACCGTTTTACTCTAAATACTTCCTGGTAATTCTAGGTGCTGTAAGCTGTTCGTGCCTTTATTCCACCAGGGCGCGATCTTCTCACAAACTTGAAGACTGTCACTCCCCATTCACGTTTTACAACTTATTGTTAATGATAAAGAGACAGCTTTTTACACACAGTTTTAAACAAAGTACTGATATTATTCCTCTTCAACTGACCGCTTTGTTTTCTATGCAAAAACCACTTCGCCACAGAAGACTCGATATTATTGGCATAGCAAGTTCTGCTCTTCTCCTTTCAAAACTTGCTAAAAGCTGTATTTAAAAGAACAGATTGGCCGGGGTAATTCACACCCTTCAATGCCAGCTTAATGTTTAGGTTAGTGGGAATCACAGAGGAATTAGGGATGGAAACTTCTTTGCTGGTGGTAGAAGCGGTCTGGTGAATTTTTAGAGAGAAGAGGCCGTCGATGTTTGAATGTAGAAAATTGTTCTGGCTGCAGCCTGCAGTATGGACTTGTTGGTGTGTGTAGCTCCCAGTGTTCTGACAGCGCGACGTTTTGGGGAAGCATGTGATTCAGCAGCTACCAGTGGGCTTCGTGCGGCGGAGATTTTGTGGCTGTTAGCGGAGTTGATAACAGAGGGTCGTTAAGAGAAGCCTGCATGCAGTAGGCAAAGGAGTAATGTTTGCCGGCGGGGGACGTGCGGCGATTAACCTGTGCGGTAGTGAAAAGGAGTTAAAAAGAAGGAAGTGTGCGGATGCGGAAAGAATGGAATAATTGTGGTAGGCTGCCGGCTGAGTAGTTTGGTGAATATTTGGTGTAGGTGCGGCGCTGCCGATTGGATGGTGGTGCTGCAGTGTGAGTCAGATAAAAAAAAAAAAAACCAGGAGTAGGATCCAATGGGACTAACTGGCATGTATAGACGCGTGTAATGCAAAAGGGCTGTTTTTGGTCGCGTATCTCGCTTATGGCCATACCACCCTGAACACGCCCGATCTCATCAGATTTCGGAAGTCAAGCAGGGTAGGGTCTGGTTAGTACTTGTATGGGAGACCTCCTGGGAATACCAGGTGCTGTAAGCTTTTCTCACTTTTACTTTATACAGGGGGCGCTCCACTTCACGATTAATTTAAATCTATCACTCCCCTTCCATTTTACTATTTTATATATATATATATATATTTTTCTCTCATTCATGAAGGCAGCTTTTACACACGTTTTACTCTAAATACTTCCTGGTATTTCTAGGTGCTGTAAGCTGTTCGTGCCTTTATTCCACCAGGGCGCGATCTTCTCACAAAGTTGAAGACTGTCACTCCCCATTCACGTTTTACAACTTATTGTTAATGATAAAGAGACAGCTTTTTACACACAGTTTTAAACAAAGTACTGATATTATTCCTCTTCAACTGACCGCTTTGTTTTCTATGCAAAAACCACTTCGCCACAGAAGACTCGATATTATTGGCATAGCAAGTTCTGCTCTTCTCCTTTCAAAACTTGCTAAAAGCTGTATTTAAAAGAACAGATTGGCCGGGGTAATTCACACCCTTCAATGCCAGCTTAATGTTTAGGTTAGTGGGAATCACAGAGGAATTAGGGATGGAAACTTCTTTGCTGATGGTAGAAGCGGTCTGGTGAATTTTTAGAGAGAAGAGGCCGTCGATGTTTGAATGTAGAAAATTGTTCTGGCTGCAGCCTGCAGTATGGACTTGTTGGTGTGTGTAGCTCCCAGTGTTCTGACAGCGCGACGTTTTGGGGAAGCATGTGATTCAGCAGCTACCAGTGGGCTTCGTGCGGCGGAGATTTTGTGGCTGTTAGCGGAGTTGATAACAGAGGGTCGTTTAGAGAAGCCTGCATGCGCTAGGCAAATGAGTAATGTTTGCCGGCGGGGGATGTGCGGCGATTAACCTGTGCGGTAGTGAAAAGGACTTAAAGAGAAGGAAGTGTGCGGATGCGAAAAGAATGGAATAATTGTGGTAGGCTGCCGGCTGAGTAGTTTGGTGAATGTTTGGTGTGGGTGCGGCACTGCCGATTGGATGGTGGTGCTGCAGTGTGAGTCAGATAAAAAAAAAAAAAAACACGAGTAGGATCCAATGGGACTAACTGGCTTGTATAGAGGCGTGTAATGCAAAAGGGCTGTTTTTGTTCGTGGCTCTCGCTTATGGCCATACCACCCTGAACACGCCCGATCTCGTCTGATCTCGGAAGCTAAGAGGGGTAGGGTCTGGTTAGTACTTGGATGGGAGACTGCTTGGGAATACCAGGTGCTGTAAGCTTTTCTCACTTTTACTTTATACAGGGGGCACTCCACCTCACGATTAATTTAAATCTATCACTCCCCTTCCGTTTTACTATTTTATATATTTCTTTTTTCTCTCATTCATAAAGGCAGCTTTTACACACGTTTTACTCTAAATACTGCCTGGTAATTCTAGGTGCTGTAAGCTGTTCGTGCCTTTATTCCACCAGGGCGCGATCTTCTCACAAACTTGAAGACTGTCACTCCCCATGCACGTTTTACAACTTATTGTTAATGATAAAGAGACAGCTTTTTACACACAGTTTTAAACAAAGTACTGATATTATTCCTCTTCAACTGACCGCTTTGTTTTCTATGCAAAAACCACTTCGCCACAGAAGACTCGATATTATTGGCATAGCAAGTTCTGCTCTTCTCCTTTCAAAACTTGCTAAAAGCTGTATTTAAAAGAACAGATTGGCCGGGGTAATTCACACCCTTCAATGCCAGCTTAATGTTTAGGTTAGTGGGAATCACAGAGGAATTAGGGATGGAAACTTCTTTGCTGGTGGTAGAAGCGGTCTGGTGAATTTTTAGAGAGAAGAGGCCGTTGATGTTTGAATGTAGAAAATTGTTCTGGCTGCAGCCTGCAGTATGGACTTGTTGGTGTGTGTAGCTCCCAGTGTTCTGACAGCGCAACGTTTTGGGGAAGCATGTGATTCAGCAGCTACCAGTGGGCTTCGTGCGGCGGAGATTTTGTGGCTGTTAGCGGAGTTGATAACAGAGGGTCGTTAAGAGAAGCCTGCATGCAGTAGGCAAAGGAGTAATGTTTGCTGGCGGGGGACGTGCGGCGATTAACCTGTGCGGTAGTGAAAAGGAGTTAAAGAGAAGGAAGTGTGCGGATGCGGAAAGAATGGAATAATTGTGGTAGGCTGCCGGCTGAGTAGTTTGGTGAATGTTTGGTGTGGGTGCGGCACTGCCGATTGGATGGTGGTGCTGCAGTGTGAGTCAGATAAAAAAAAAAAAAAACAGGAGTAGGATCCAATGGGACTAACTGGCATGTATAGAGGCGTGTAATGCAAAAGGGATGTTTTTGGTGGCATCTCTCGCTTACGGCCATACCACCCTGAACATGCCCGATCTCGTCTGATCTCGGAAACAAAGCAGGGTAGGGTCTGGTTAGTACTTGGATGGGAGACCACCTGGGAATACCAGGTGCTGTAAGCTTTTCTCACTTTTACTTTATACAGGGGGCTTTCCACTTCACGATTAATTTAAATCTATCACTCCCCTTCCATTTTACTATTTTATATATATATATATTTTTTTTTTCTCTCATTCATAAAGGCAGCTTTTAGAAACCGTTTTACTCTAAATACTTCCTGGTAATTCTAGGTGCTGTAAGCTGTTCGTGCCTTTATTCCACCAGGGCGCGATCTTCTCACAAACTTGAAGACTGTCACTCCCCATTCACGTTTTACAACTTATTGTTAATGATAAAGAGACAGCTTTTTACACACAGTTTTAAACAAAGTACTGATATTATGCCTCTTCAACTGACCGCTTTGTTTTCTATGCAAAAACCACTTCGCCACGGAAGACTCGATATTATTGGCATAGCAAGTTCTGCTCTTCTCCTTTCAAAACTTGCTAAAAGCTGTATTTAAAAGAACAGATTGGCCGGGGTAATTCACACCCTTCAATGCCAGCTTAATGTTTAGGTTAGTGGGAATCACAGAGGAATTAGGGATGGAAACTTCTTTGCTGGTGGTAGAAGCGGTCTGGTGAATTTTTAGAGAGAAGAGGCCGTCGATGTTTGAATGTAGAAAATTGTTCTGGCTGCAGCCTGCAGTATGGACTTGTTGGTGTGTGTAGCTCCCAGTGTTCTGACAGCGCAACGTTTTGGGGAAGCATGTGATTCAGCAGCTACCAGTGGGCTTCGTGCGGCGGAGATTTTGTGGCTGTTAGCGGAGTTGATAACAGAGGGTCGTTAAGAGAAGACTGCATGCAGTAGGCAAAGGAGTAATGTTTGCCGGCGGGGGACGTGCGTCGATTAACCTGTGCGGTAGTGAAAAGGAGTTAAAAAGAAGGAAGTGTGCGGATGCGGAAAGAATGGAATAATTGTGGTAGGCTGCCGGCTGAGTAGTTTGGTGAATGTTTGGTGTGGGTCCGGCGCTGCCGATTGGATGGTGGGGCTGCAGTGTGAGTCAGATAAAAAAAAAAAAAACAGGAGTAGGATCCAATGGGACTAACTGGCATGTATAGACGCGTGTAATGCAAAAGGGCTGTTTTTGGTAGCATCTCTCGCTTACGGCCATACCACCCTGAACACGCCCGATCTCGTCTGATCTAGGAAGCCAAGCAGGGTAGGGTCTGGTTAGTACTTGGATGGGAGACCTCCTGGGAGTACCAGGTGCTGTAAGCCTTTCTCACTTACTTTATACAGGGGGCGCTCCACTTCACGATTAATTTAAATCTATCACTCCCCTTCCATTTTACTATTTTATATATATATATATATTTTTTTCTCTCATTCCTAAAGGCAGCTTTTAGAAACCGTTTTACTCTAAATACTTCCTGGTAATTCTAGGTGCTGTAAGCTGTTCGTGCCTTTATTCCACCAGGGCGCGATCTTCACACAAACTTGAAGACTGTCACTCCCCATTCACGTTTTACAACTTATTGTTAATGATAAAGAGACAGCTTTTTACACACAGTTTTAAACAAAGTACTGATATTATTCCTCTTCAACTGACCGCTTTGTTTTCTATGCAAAAACCACTTCGCCACAGAAGACTCGATATTATTGGCATAGCAAGTTCTGCTCTTCTCCTTTCAAAACTTGCTAAAAGCTGTATTTAAAAGAACAGATTGGCCGGGGTAATTCACACCCTTCAATGCCAGCTTAATGTTTAGGTTAGTGGGAATCACAGAGGAATTAGGGATGGAAACTTCTTTGCTGGTGGTAGAAGCGGTCTGGTGAATTTTTAGAGAGAAGAGGCCGTCGATGTTTGAATGTAGAAAATTGTTCTGGCTGCAGCCTGCAGTATGGACTTGTTGGTGTGTGTAGCTCCCAGTGTTCTGACAGCGCGACGTTTTGGGGAAGCATGTGATTCAGCAGCTACCAGTGGGCTTCGTGCGGCGGAGATTTTGTGGCTGTTAGCGGAGTTGATAACAGAGGGTCGTTAAGAGAAGCCTACATGCAGTAGGCAAAGAAGTAATGTTTGCTGGCGGGGGACGTGCGGCGATTAACCTGTGCGGTAGTGAAAAGGAGTTAAAAAGAAGGAAGTGTGCGGATGCGGAAAGAATGGAATAATTGTGGTAGGCTGCCGGCTGAGTAGTTTGGTGAATGTTTGGTGTGGGTCCGGCGCTGCCGATTGGATGGTGGGGCTGCAGTGTGAGTCAGATAAAAAAAAAAAAAAAACAGGAGTAGGATCCAATGGGACTAACTGGCATGTATAGACGCGTGTAATGCAAAAGCGCTGTTTTTGGCAGCATCTCTCGCTTACGGCCATACCACCCTGAACACGCCCGATCTCGTCTGATCTCAGAAGCCAAGCAGGGTAGGGTCTGTTTAGTACTTGGATGGGAGACCTCCTGAGAATACCAGGTGCTGTAAGCCTTTCTCACTTTTACTTTATACAGGGGGCGCTCCACTTCACGATTAATTTAAATCTATCACTCCCCTTCCATTTTACTATTTTATATATATATATATATATTTTTTTTTTCTCTCATTCCTAAAGGCAGCTTTTAGAAACCGTTTTACTCTAAATACTTCCTGGTAATTCTAGGTGCTGTAAGCTGTTCGTGCCTTTATTCCACCAGGGCGCGATCTTCTCACAAACTTGAAGACTGTCACTCCCCATTCACGTTTTACAACTTATTGTTAATGATAAAGAGACAGCTTTTTACACACAGTTTTAAACAAAGTACTGATATTATTCCTCTTCAACTGACCGCTTTGTTTTCTATGCAAAAACCACTTCGCCACAGAAGACTCGATATTATTGGCATAGCAAGTTCTGCTCTTCTCCTTTCAAAACTTGCTAAAAGCTGTATTTAAAAGAACAGATTGGCCGGGGTAATTCACACCCTTCAATGCCAGCTTAATGTTTAGGTTAGTGGGAATCACAGAGGAATTAGGGATGGAAACTTCTTTGCTGGTGGTAGAAGCGGTCTGGTGAATTTTTAGAGAGAAGAGGCCGTCGATGTTTGAATGTAGAAAATAGTTCTGGCTGCAGCCTGCATTATGGACTTGTTGGTGTGTGTAGCTCCCAATGTTCTGACAGCGCGACGTTTTGGGGAAGCATGTGATTCAGCAGCTACCAGTGGGCTTCGTGCGGCGGAGATTTTGTGGCTGTTAGCGGAGTTGATAACAGAGGGTCGTTAAGAGAAGCCTACATGCAGTAGGCAAAGGATTAATGTTTGCTGGCGGGGGACGTGCGGCGATTAACCTGTGCGGTAGTGAAAAGGAGTTAAAAAGAAGGAAGTGTGCGGATGCGGAAAGAATGGAATAATTGTGGTAGGCTGCCGGCTGAGTAGTTTGGTGAATGTTTGGTGTGGGTCCGGCGCTGCCGATTGGATGGTGGGGCTGCAGTGTGAGTCAGATAAAAAAAAAAAAAAACAGGAGTAGGATCCAATGGGACTAACTGGCATGTATAGACGCGTGTAATGCAAAAGCGCTGTTTTTGGCAGCATCTCTCGCTTACGGCCATACCACCCTGAACACGCCCGATCTCATCTGATCTCAGAAGCCAAGCAGGGTAGGGTCTGGTTAGTACTTGGATGGGAGACCTCCTGAGAATACCAGGTGCTGTAAGCCTTTCTCACTTTTACTTTATACAGGGGGCGCTCCACTTCACGATTAATTTAAATCTATCACTCCCCTTCCATTTTACTATTTTATATATATAAATTTTTTTTTTTCTCTTATTCCTAAAGGCAGCTTTTAGAAACCGTTTTACTCTAAATACTTCCTGGTAATTCTAGGTGCTGTAAGCTGTTCGTGCCTTTATTCCACCAGGGCGCGATCTTCTCACAAACTTGAAGACTGTCACTCCCCATTCACGTTTTACAACATATTGTTAATGATAAAGAGACAGCTTTTTACACACAGTTTTAAACAAAGTACTGATATTATTTCTCTTCAACTCACCGCTTTGTTTTCTATGCAAAAACCACTTCGCCACAGAAGACTCGATATTATTGGCATAGCAAGTTCTGCTCTTCTCCTTTCAAAACTTGCTAAAAGCTGTATTTAAAAGAACAGATTGGCCGGGGTAATTCACACCCTTCAATGCCAGCTTAATGTTTAGGTTAGTGGGAATCACAGAGGAATTAGGGATGGAAACTTCTTTGCTGGTGGTAGAAGCGGTCTGGTGAATTTTTAGAGAGAAGAGGCCGTCGATGTTTGAATGTAGAAAATAGTTCTGGCTGCAGCCTGCAGTATGGACTTGTTGGTGTGTGTAGCTCCCAGTGTTCTGACAGCGCGACGTTTTGGGGAAGCATGTGATTCAGCAGCTACCAGTGGGTTTCGTGCGGCGGAGATTTTGTGGCTGTTAGCGGAGTTGATAACAGAGGGTCGTTAAGAGAAGCCTACATGCAGTAGGCAAAGGAGTAATGTTTGCTGGCGGGGGACGTGCGGCGATTAACCTGTGCGGTAGTGAAAAGGAGTTAAAAAGAAGGAAGTGTGCGGATGCGGAAAGAATGGAATAATTGTGGTAGGCTGCCGGCTGAGTAGTTTGGTGAATGTTTGGTGTGGGTCCGGCGCTGCCGATTGGATGGTGGGGCTGCAGTGTGAGTCAGATAAAAAAAAAAAAAACAGGAGTAGGATCCAATGGGACTAACTGGCATGTATAGACGCGTGCAATGCAAAAGGGCTGTTTTTGGTAGCATCTCTCGCTTACGGCCATACCACCCTGAACACGCCCGATCTCGTCTGATCTCGGAAGCTAAGCAGGGTAGGGTCTGGTTAGTACTTGGATGGGAGACCACCTGGGAATACCAGGTGCTGTAATCTTTTCTCACTTTTACTTTATACAGGGGGCGCTCCACTTCACGATTAATTTAAATCTATCACTCCCCTTCCATTTTACTATTTTATATATATATATATTTTTTTTTCTCTCATTCATAAAGGCAGCTTTTAGAAACCGTTTTACTCTAAATAATTCCTGGTAATTCTAGGTGCTGTAAGCTGTTCGTGCCTTTATTCCACCAGGGCGCGATCTTCTCACAAACTTGAAGACTGTCACTCCCCATTCACGTTTTACAACTTATTGTTAATGATAAAGAGACAGCTTTTTACACACAGTTTTAAACAAAGTACTGATATTATTCCTCTTCAACTGACCGCTTTGTTTTCTATGCAAAAACCACTTCGCCACAGAAGACTCGATATTATTGGCATAGCAAGTTCTGCTCTTCTCCTTTCAAAACTTGCTAAAAGCTGTATTTAAAAGAACAGATTGGCCGGGGTAATTCACACCCTTCAATGCCAGCTTAATGTTTAGGTTAGTGGGAATCACAGAGGAATTAGGGATGGAAACTTCTTTGCTGGTGGTAGAAGCGGTCTGGTGAATTTTTAGAGAGAAGAGGCCGTCGATGTTTGAATGTAGAAAATAGTTCTGGCTGCAGCCTGCAGTATGGACTTGTTGGTGTGTGTAGCTCCCAGTGTTCTGACAGCGCGACGTTTTGGGGAAGCATGTGATTCAGCAGCTACCAGTGGGTTTCGTGCGGCGGAGATTTTGTGGCTGTTAGCGGAGTTGATAACAGAGGGTCGTTAAGAGAAGCCTACATGCAGTAGGCAAAGGAGTAATGTTTGCTGGCGGGGGACGTGCGGCGATTAACCTGTGCGGTAGTGAAAAGGAGTTAAAAAGAAGGAAGTGTGCGGATGCGGAAAGAATGGAATAATTGTGGTAGGCTGTCGGCTGAGTAGTTTGGTGAATGTTTGGTGTGGGTCCGGCGCTGCCGATTGGATGGTGGGGCTGCAGTGTGAGTCAGATAAAAAAAAAAAAAACCGGAGTAGGATCCAATGGGACTAACTGGCATGTATAGACGCGTGTAATGTAAAAGGGCTGTTTTTGGTAGCATCTCTCGCTTACGGCCATACCACCCTGAACACGCCCGATCTCGTCTGATCTCGGAAGCTAAGCAGGGTAGGGTCTGGTTAGTACTTGGATGGGAGACCACCTGGGAATACCAGGTGCTGTAAGCTTTTCTCACTTTTACTTTATACAGGGGGCGCTCCACTTCACGATTAATTTAAATCTATCACTCCCCTTCCATTTTACTATTTTATATATATATATATTTTTTCTCTCATTCATAAAGGCAGCTTTTAGAAACCGTTTTACTCTAAATACTTCCTGGTAATTCTAGGTGCTGTAAGCTGTTCGTGCCTTTATTCCACCAGGGCGCGATCTTCTCACAAACTTGAAGACTGTCACTCCCCATTCACGTTTTACAACTTATTGTTAATGATAAAGAGAGAGCTTTTTACACACAGTTTTAAACAAAGTACTGATATTATTCCTCTTCAACTGACCGCTTTGTTTTCTATGCAAAAACCACTTCGCCACAGAAGACTCGATATTATTGGCATAGCAAGTTCTGCTCTTCTCCTTTCAAAACTTGCTAAAAGCTGTATTTAAAAGAACAGATTGGCCGGGGTAATTCACACCCTTCAATGCCAGCTTAATGTTTAGGTTAGTGGGAATCACAGAGGAATTAGGGATGGAAACTTCTTTGCTGGTGGTAGAAGCGGTCTGGTGAATTTTTAGAGAGAAGAGGCCGTCGATGTTTGAATGTAGAAAATAGTTCTGGCTGCAGCCTGCAGTATGGACTTGTTGGTGTGTGTAGCTCCCAGTGTTCTGACAGCGCGACGTTTTGGGGAAGCATGTGATTCAGCAGCTACCAGTGGGTTTCGTGCGGCGGAGATTTTGTGGCTGTTAGCGGAGTTGATAACAGAGGGTCGTTAAGAGAAGCCTACATGCAGTAGGCAAAGGAGTAATGTTTGCTGGCGGGGGACGTGCGGCGATTAACCTGTGCGGTAGTGAAAAGGAGTTAAAAAGAAGGAAGTGTGCGGATGCGGAAAGAATGGAATAATTGTGGTAGGCTGCCGGCTGAGTAGTTTGGTGAATGTTTGGTGTGGGTCCGGCGCTGCCGATTGGATGGTGGGGTTGCAGTGTGAGTCAGATAAAAAAAAAAAAAAACAGGAGTAGGATCCAATGGGACTAACTGGCATGTATAGACGCGTGTAATGCAAAAGCGCTGTTTTTGGCAGCATCTCTCGCTTACGGCCATACCACCCTGAACACGCCCGATCTCATCTGATCTCAGAAGCCAAGCAGGGTAGGGTCTGATTAGTACTTGGATGGGAGACCTCCTGAGAATACCAGGTGCTGTAAGCCTTTCTCACTTTTACTTTATACAGGGGGCGCTCCACTTCACGATTAATTTAAATCTATCACTCCCCTTCCATTTTACTATTTTATATATATAAATTTTTTTTTTTCTCTTATTCCTAAAGGCAGCTTTTAGAAACCGTTTTACTCTAAATACTTCCTGGTAATTCTAGGTGCTGTAAGCTGTTCGTGCCTTTATTCCACCAGGGCGCGATCTTCTCACAAACTTGAAGACTGTCACTCCCCATTCACGTTTTACAACTTATTGTTAATGATAAAGAGACAGCTTTTTACACACAGTTTTAAACAAAGTACTGATATTATTCCTCTTCAACTGACCGCTTTGTTTTCTATGCAAAAACCACTTCGCCACAGAAGACTCGATATTATTGGCATAGCAAGTTCTGCTCTTCTCCTTTCAAAACTTGCTAAAAGCTGTATTTAAAAGAACAGATTGGCCGGGGTAATTCACACCCTTCAATGCCAGCTTAATGTTTAGGTTAGTGGGAATCACAGAGGAATTAGGGATGGAAACTTCTTTGCTGGTGGTAGAAGCGGTCTGGTGAATTTTTAGAGAGAAGAGGCCGTCGATGTTTGAATGTAGAAAATAGTTCTGGCTGCAGCCTGCAGTATGGACTTGTTGGTGTGTGTAGCTCCCAGTGTTCTGACAGCGCGACGTTTTGGGGAAGCATGTGATTCAGCAGCTACCAGTGGGTTTCGTGCGGCGGAGATTTTGTGGCTGTTAGCGGAGTTGATAACAGAGGGTCGTTAAGAGAAGCCTACATGCAGTAGGCAAAGGAGTAATGTTTGCTGGCGGGGGACGTGCGGCGATTAACCTGTGCGGTAGTGAAAAGGAGTTAAAAAGAAGGAAGTGTGCGGATGCGGAAAGAATGGAATAATTGTGGTAGGCTGCCGGCTGAGTAGTTTGGTGAATGTTTGGTGTGGGTCCGGCGCTGCCGATTGGATGGTGGGGTTGCAGTGTGAGTCAGATAAAAAAAAAAAAAAACAGGAGTAGGATCCAATGGGACTAACTGGCATGTATAGACGCGTGTAATGCAAAAGCGCTGTTTTTGGCAGCATCTCTCGCTTACGGCCATACCACCCTGAACACGCCCGATCTCATCTGATCTCAGAAGCCAAGCAGGGTAGGGTCTGATTAGTACTTGGATGGGAGACCTCCTGAGAATACCAGGTGCTGTAAGCCTTTCTCACTTTTACTTTATACAGGGGGCGCTCCACTTCACGATTAATTTAAATCTATCACTCCCCTTCCATTTTACTATTTTATATATATAAATTTTTTTTTTTCTCTTATTCCTAAAGGCAGCTTTTAGAAACCGTTTTACTCTAAATACTTCCTGGTAATTCTAGGTGCTGTAAGCTGTTCGTGCCTTTATTCCACCAGGGCGCGATCTTCTCACAAACTTGAAGACTGTCACTCCCCATTCACGTTTTACAACTTATTGTTAATGATAAAGAGACAGCTTTTTACACACAGTTTTAAACAAAGTACTGATATTATTCCTCTTCAACTGACCGCTTTGTTTTCTATGCAAAAACCACTTCGCCACAGAAGACTCGATATTATTGGCATAGCAAGTTCTGCTCTTCTCCTTTCAAAACTTGCTAAAAGCTGTATTTAAAAGAACAGATTGGCCGGGGTAATTCACACCCTTCAATGCCAGCTTAATGTTTAGGTTAGTGGGAATCACAGAGGAATTAGGGATGGAAACTTCTTTGCTGGTGGTAGAAGCGGTCTGGTGAATTTTTAGAGAGAAGAGGCCGTCGATGTTTGAATGTAGAAAATAGTTCTGGCTGCAGCCTGCAGTATGGACTTGTTGGTGTGTGTAGCTCCCAGTGTTCTGACAGCGTGACGTTTTGGGGAAGCATGTGATTCAGCAGCTACCAGTGGGCTTCGTGCGGCGGAGATTTTGTGGCTGTTAGCGGAGTTGATAACAGAGGGTCGTTAAGAGAAGCCTACATGCAGTAGGCAAAGGAGTAATGTTTGCTGGCGGGGGACGTGCGGCGATTAACCTGTGCGGTAGTGAAAAGGAGCTAAAAAGAAGGAAGTGTGCGGATGCGGAAAGAATGGAATAATTGTGGTAGGCTGCCGGCTGAGTAGTTTGGTGAATGTTTGGTGTGGGTCCGGCGCTGCCGATTGGATGGTGGGGCTGCAGTGTGAGTCAGATAAAAAAAAAAAAAAACAGGAGTAGGATCCAATGGGACTAACTGGCATGTACAGACGCGTGTAATGCAAAAGCGCTGTTTTTGGCAGCATCTCTCGCTTACGGCCATACCACCCTGAACACGCCCGATCTCATCTGATCTCAGAAGCCAAGCAGGGTAGGGTCTGGTTAGTACTTGGATGGGAGACCTCCTGAGAATGCCAGGTGCTGTAAGCCTTTCTCACTTTTACTTTATACAGGGGGCGCTCCACTTCACGATTAATTTAAATCTATCACTCCCCTTCCATTTTACTATTTTATATATATAAATTTTTTTTTTTCTCTTATTCCTAAAGGCAGCTTTTAGAAACCGTTTTACTCTAAATACTTCCTGGTAATTCTAGGTGCTGTAAGCTGTTCGTGCCTTTATTCCACCAGGGCGCGATCTTCTCACAAACTTGAAGACTGTCACTCCCCATTCACGTTTTACAACTTATTGTTAATGATAAAGAGACAGCTTTTTATACACAGTTTTAAACAAAGTACTGATATTATTTCTCTTCAACTCACCGCTTTGTTTTCTATGCAAAAACCACTTCGCCACAGAAGACTCGATATTATTGGCATAGCAAGTTCTGCTCTTCTCCTTTCAAAACTTGCTAAAAGCTGTATTTAAAAGAACAGATTGGCCGGGGTAATTCACACCCTTCAATGCCAGCTTAATGTTTAGGTTAGTGGGAATCACAGAGGAATTAGGGATGGAAACTTCTTTGCTGGTGGTAGAAGCGGTCTGGTGAATTTTTAGAGAGAAGAGGCCGTCGATGTTTGAATGTAGAAAATAGTTCTGGCTGCAGCCTGCAGTATGGACTTGTTGGTGTGTGTAGCTCCCAGTGTTCTGACAGCGCGACGTTTTGGGGAAGCATGTGATTCAGCAGCTACCAGTGGGTTTCGTGCGGCGGAGATTTTGTGGCTGTTAGCGGAGTTGATAACAGAGGGTCGTTAAGAGAAGCCTACATGCAGTAGGCAAAGGAGTAATGTTTGCTGGCGGGGGACGTGCGGCGATTAACCTGTGCGGTAGTGAAAAGGAGTTAAAAAGAAGGAAGTGTGCGGATGCGGAAAGAATGGAATAATTGTGGTAGGCTGCCGGCTGAGTAGTTTGGTGAATGTTTGGTGTGGGTCCGGCGCTGCCGATTGGATGGTGGGGCTGCAGTGTGAGTCAGATAAAAAAAAAAAAAACCGGAGTAGGATCCAATGGGACTAACTGGCATGTATAGACGCGTGTAATGCAAAAGGGCTGTTTTTGGTAGCATCTCTCGCTTACGGCCATACCACCCTGAACACGCCCGATCTCGTCTGATCTCGGAAGCTAAGCAGGGTAGGGTCTGGTTAGTACTTGGATGGGAGACCACCTGGGAATACCAGGTGCTGTAAGCTTTTCTCACTTTTACTTTATACAGGGGGCGCTCCACTTCACGATTAATTTAAATCTATCACTCCCCTTCCATTTTACTATTTTATATATATATATATATTTTTTTTTCTCTCATTCATAAAGGCAGCTTTTAGAAACCGTTTTACTCTAAATACTTCCTGGTAATTCTAGGTGCTGTAAGCTGTTCGTGCCTTTATTCCACCAGGGCGCGATCTTCTCACAAACTTGAAGACTGTCACTCCCCATTCACGTTTTACAACTTATTGTTAATGATAAAGAGACAGCTTTTTACACACAGTTTTAAACAAAGTACTGATATTATTCCTCTTCAACTGACCGCTTTGTTTTCTATGCAAAAACCACTTCGCCACAGAAGACTCGATATTATTGGCATAGCAAGTTCTGCTCTTCTCCTTTCAAAACTTGCTAAAAGCTGTATTTAAAAGAACAGATTGGCCGGGGTAATTCACACCCTTCAATGCCAGCTTAATGTTTAGGTTAGTGGGAATCACAGAGGAATTAGGGATGGAAACTTCTTTGCTGGTGGTAGAAGCGGTCTGGTGAATTTTTAGAGAGAAGAGGCCGTCGATGTTTGAATGTAGAAAATAGTTCTGGCTGCAGCCTGCAGTATGGACTTGTTGGTGTGTGTAGCTCCCAGTGTTCTGACAGCGCGACGTTTTGGGGAAGCATGTGATTCAGCAGCTACCAGTGGGTTTCGTGCGGCGGAGATTTTGTGGCTGTTAGCGGAGTTGATAACAGAGGGTCGTTAAGAGAAGCCTACATGCAGTAGGCAAAGGAGTAATGTTTGCTGGCGGGGGACGTGCGGCGATTAACCTGTGCGGTAGTGAAAAGGAGTTAAAAAGAAGGAAGTGTGCGGATGCGGAAAGAATGGAATAATTGTGGTAGGCTGCCGGCTGAGTAGTTTGGTGAATGTTTGGTGTGGGTCCGGCGCTGCCGATTGGATGGTGGGGCTGCAGTGTGAGTCAGATAAAAAAAAAAAAAACCGGAGTAGGATCCAATGGGACTAACTGGCATGTATAGACGCGTGTAATGCAAAAGGGCTGTTTTTGGTAGCATCTTTCGCTTACGGCCATACCACCCTGAACACGCCCGATCTCGTCTGATCTCGGAAGCTAAGCAGGGTAGGGTCTGGTTAGTACTTGGATGGGAGACCACCTGGGAATACCAGGTGCTGTAAGCATTTCTCACTTTTACTTTATACAGGGGGCGCTCCACTTCACGATTAATTTAAATCTATCACTCCCCTTCCATTTTACTATTTTATTTATATATATTTTTTTTCTCTCATTCATAAAGGCAGCTTTTAGAAACCGTTTTACTCTAAATACTTCCTGGTAATTCTAGGTGCTGTAAGCTGTTCGTGCCTTTATTCCACCAGGGCGCGATCTTCTCACAAACTTGAAGACTGTCACTCCCCATTCACGTTTTACAACTTATTGTTAATGATAAAGAGACAGCTTTTTACACACAGTTTTAAACAAAGTACTGATATTATTCCTCTTCAACTGACCGCTTTGTTTTCTATGCAAAAACCACTTCGCCACAGAAGACTCGATATTATTGGCATAGCAAGTTCTGCTCTTCTCCTTTCGAAACTTGCTAAAAGCTGTATTTAAAAGAACAGATTGGCCGGGGTAATTCACACCCTTCAATGCCAGCTTAATGTTTAGGTTAGTGGGAATCACAGAGGAATTAGGGATGGAAACTTCGTTGCTGGTGGTAGAAGCGGTCTGGTGAATTTTTAGAGAGAAGAGGCCGTCGATGTTTGAATGTAGAAAATTGTTCTGGCTGCAGCCTGCAGTATGGACTTGTTGGTGTGTGTAGCTCCCAGTGTTCTGACAGCGCGACGTTTTGGGGAAGCATGTGATTCAGCAGCTACCAGTGGGCTTCGTGCGGCGGAGATTTTGAGGCTGTTAGCTGAGTTGATAGCAGAGGGTCGTTAAGAGAAGCCTGCATGCGGTAGGCAAAGGAGTAATGTTTGCCGGCGGGGGACGTGCGGCGATTAACCTGTGAGGTAGTGAAAAGGACTTAAAGAGAAGGAAGCGTGCGGATGCGGAAAGAATGGAATAATTGTGGTAGGCTGCCGGCTGAGTAGTTTGGTGAATGTTTGTTGTGGGTCCGGCGCTGCCGATTGGATGGTGGTGCTGCAGTGTGAGTCAGATAAAAAAAAAAAAAAAAAAACAGGAGTAGGATCCAATGGGACTAACTGGCATGTATAGACGCGTGTAATGCAAAGGGCTGTTTTTGATAGCGTCTCTCGCTTACGGCCATACCACCCTGAACATGCCTGATCTCGGAAGCTAAGCAGGGTTGGGTCTGGTTAGTATTTGGATGGGAAACCACCTGGGAGTACCAGGTGCTGTAAGCTTTTCTCACTTTTACTTTATACAGGGGGCACTCCACTTCACGATTAATTTAAATCTATCACTCCCCTTCCGTTTTACTATTTTATATATATATATATATTTTTCTCTCATTCATAAAGGCAGCTTTTACACACCGTTTTACTCTAAATACTGCCTGGTAATTCTAGCTGCTGTAAGCTGTTCGTGCCTTTATTCCACCAGGGCGCGATCTTCTCACAAACTTGAAGACTGTCACTCCCCATTCACGTTTTACAACTTATTGTTAATGATAAAGAGACAGCTTTTTACACATAGTTTTAAACAAAGTACTGATATAATTCCTCTTCAACTCACCGCTTTGTTTTCTATGCAAAAACCACTTCGCCACAGAAGACTCGATATTATTGGTATAGCAAGTTCTGCTCTTCTCCTTTCAAAACTTGCCAAAAGCTGTATTTAAAAGAACAGATTGGCCGGGGTAATTCACACCCTTCAATGCCAGCTTAATGTTTAGGTTAGTGGGAATCACAGAGGAATTAGGGATGGAAACTTCTTTGCTGGTGGTAGAAGCGGTCTGGTGAATTTTTAGAGAGAAGAGGCCGTCGATGTTTGAATGTAGAAAATTGTTCTGGCTGCAGCCTGCAGTATGGACTTGTTGGTGTGTGTAGCTCCCAGTGTTCTGACAGCGCGACGTTTTGGGGAAGCATGTGATTCAGCAGCTACCAGTGGGCTTCGTGCGGCGGAGATTTTGTGGCTGTTAGTGGAGTTGATAACAGAAGGTCATTAAGAGAAGCCTGCATGCGGTAGGCAAAGGAGTAATGTTTGCCGGCGGGGGACGTGCGGCGATTAACCTGTGTGGTAGTGAAAAGGACTTAAAGAGAAGGAAGTGTGCGGATGCGGAAAGAATGGAATAATTGTGGTAGGCTGCCGGCTGAGTAGTTTGGTGAATGTTTGGTGTGGGTCCGGCGCTGCCGATTGGATGGTGGTGCTGCAGTGTGAGTCAGATAAAAAAAAAAAAAAAACCAGGAGTAGGATCCAATGGGACTAACTGGCATGTATAGACGCGTGTAATGCAAAAGGGCTGTTTTTGGTAGCTTCTCTCGCTTATGGCCATACCACCCTGAACACGCCCGATCTCGGAAGCCAAGCAGGGTAGGGTCTGGTTAGTACTTGGTTGGGAGACCTCCTGGGAATACCAGGTGCTGTAAGCTTTTCTCACTTTTACTTTATACAGGGGGCGCTCCACTTCACGATTAATTTAAATCTATCACTCCCCTTCCATTTTACTATTTTATATATATATATATATATAAGAACATAAGAACATAAGAACATAAGAACTATACAAACGAGAGGAGGCCATTCGGCCCATCAAGCTCGCTTGGGGAGAACTAAACTAATAGCTCAGAGTCGTTAAAATCTTATCTAGCTCTGATTTAAAGGAACCCAAGGATTCAGCTTGCACTACATTATCAGGAAGGCTATTCCATACTCTGACTACACGCTGCGTAAAGAAGTGCTTCCTTAAATCCAGCTTGAAATGTTCTCCCGCTAATTTCCACCTATGGCCACGAGTTCGTGTATTTAAACTAATGCTGAAGTAACTATTTGGTTGAACAGCATCCAAACCTGTTAGAATCTTATATACCTGGATCATGTCCCCCCTCAATCTCCTTTGCTTGAGACTGAACAGATTTAGCTCAAGTAACCGTTCCTCGTATGACATTCCTCTAAGACCAGGAATCATTTTTGTGGCCCTACGCTGCACCTTTTCTAAGGCCACAATGTCCTTTTTAAGATATGGTGACCAAACCTGCACACAATATTCTAGGTGAGGTCTCACCAAGGAATTGTATAATCTTAGCATTACCTCCCTTGACTTAAACTCCACACACCTGGAGATATACCCCAACATCCTATTGGCCTTTTTTATTGCTTCCCCACACTGGCGAGAATGGGACATGGAAGCATCAACATACACACCAAGGTCTTTCTCATGATCAGCTACCTTTATTTCAGTGACACACATGAAATACCTGTACTTTATATTTCTGCTCCCTAGATGGAGTACCTTACATTTATCGACGTTAAATTTCATCTGCCAGGTATCGGCCCAGTCACTAATTAAATCAAGATCCCGCTGTAGCTGCTGAGCCACTAATTCAGTATCTGCTACACCACCCACCTTGGTGTCATCTGCAAATTTCACCAGTTTACTGTATATATTGGTATCCATATCATTTATGTAAATTAGGAACAATAGTGGTCCTAAAATCGAACCCTGCGGTACCCCACTATGAACGCAAGCCCACTGTGACATTGTGCCTCTTATAACTACTCGCTGTTTCCTATCTGTTAACCAGTTATCAATCCAGGTCGCTACGGTACCTAAAATACCAGTCGCTTTGAGTTTAAGTAGGAGCCTCTTGTGGGGGACAACATCAAAAGCCTTTTGGAAATCTAAGTAGATGACATCATAGGCCTTCTTATCATCAACTTCCTGAGTAGCTTCCTCAAAAAACTCCAACAGATTTGTTAAACAGGATCTACCTCTCCTAAATCCATGCTGGCTATCCCGCAAAATGTTATTGGAGTCCAGGTAATCTATCATTTTCTCTTTGATTAAAGCCTCCATAACTTTACCAGTTATACAAGTTAGACTGATTGGCCTATAGTTAGACAAATTATTTCTATCCCCTTTTTTGAAAATAGGCGTTATGAAGGCGTGCTTCCAATCAGAAGGTACCACACCTTCAGATAAGGATTTTTGAAACAGTAAAGTTAAGGGTCGGCAAATAATATCCCTCATCTCTTTTAACACTATAGGTAAGATGCCATCAGGGCCCTGTGATTTATTTATTTTGAGCTTAGCTAGGCTTTGCAAAACATCTGCTTCAGTTATATATACATTAGCTATAGACAATGCTGGATAGGTAATAACTGGTAAATTACTAAGGTCCTCAACAGTGAATACCCGTGCAAAACTATCATTGAACTCATTTGCTATATCAATGTCGTTTACTATTATAAGACCCTTACTATCCTGCAGATTAGTAATTTCAGGTTTTAGAGCTCTTTTAGAGTTAAAATACTGGAAGAAACTTTTAACGTCATCCTTAGCTTCCAATGCAACCATCCTTTCGACATTTCTTTTAGCTCGTCTAATATCATTTTTTAACTTAGCCTGTAGACTTAGATATTCCTGCTTAATTCTGTCATCATCAGTTATTTTCCATTGCTGGAACAAAGCCCTTTTCCTCCTTACTTTATGCTTTATTTCCCTAGTAAACCACCTAGGTTGCAATTTCCTAGATTTATTCTTGCTGGAAACAGGTATGAAGTCCTCTTGCACTTGCAATAATGTGCTTTTAAAAAATTCCCAGGCCTCTTCAACAGTTTTGTTATTTAACTCCATCCAGTTCACAGTTTCTAGTTTTAGTCTCATACACTTAAAGTCAGCCTTCCTAACATTATATATTTTTGATTTGGACTTAGCTCTTCGAACACTAAACTTAACCTCAAATTTGACCATGTTATGATCGCTACTGTCAAGTGGTTCTAAAACGTCTAATTTACCAAAATTATTATATATTTTCTCTCTTTCATAAAGGCAGCTTTTAGAAACAGTTTTACTCTAAATACTGCCTGGTAATTCTAGCTGCTGTAAGCTGTTCGTGCCATTATTCCACCAGGGCGCGATCTTCTCACAAACTTGAAGACTGTCACTCCCCATTCACGTTTTACAACTTATTGTTAATGATAAAGAGACAGCTTTTTACACACAGTTTTAAACAAAGTACTGATATAATTCCTCTTCAACTCACCACTTTGTTTTCTATGCAAAAACCACTTCACCACAGAAGACTCGATATTATTGGCATAGCAAGGTCTGCTCTTCTCCTCCTTTCAAAACTCGCTAAAAGCTGTATTTAAAAGAGCAGGTTGGCCGGGGTAATTCACACCCTTCAATGCCAGATTAATGTTTAGGTTAGTGGGAATCACAGAGGAATTAGGGATGGAAACTTCTTTGCTGGTGGTAGAAGCGGTCTGGTGAATTTTTAGAGAGAAGAGGCCGTCGATGTTTGAATGTAGAAAATTGTTCTGGCTGCAGCCTGCAGTATGGACTTGTTGGTGTGTGTAGCTCCCAGTGTTCTGACAGCGCGACGTTTTGGGGAAGCATGTGATTCAGCAGCTACCAGTGGGCTTCGTGCGGCGGAGATTTTGTGGCTGTTAGCTGAGTTGATAGCAGAGGGTCGTTAAGAGAAGCCTGCATGCGGTAGGCAAAGGAGTAATGTTTGCCGGCGGGGGACGTGCGGCGATTAACCTGTGAGGTAGTGAAAAGGACTTAAAGAGAAGGAAGCGTGCGGATGCGGAAAGAATGGAATAATTGTGGTAGGCTGCCGGCTGAGTAGTTTGGTGAATGTTTGTTGTGGGTCCGGCGCTGCCGATTGGATGGTGGTGCTGCAGTGTGAGTCAGATAAAAAAAAAAAAAAAACCAGGAGTAGGAGCCAATGGGAGTAACTGGCATGTATAGACGCGTGTAATGCAAAAGGGCTGTTTTGGGTAGCGTCTCTCGCTTACGGCCATACCACCCTGAACACGCCTGATCTTGGAAGCTAAGCAGAGTATGGTCTGGTTAGTACTTGGAAGGGAGACCACCTGGGAATACCAGGTGCTGTAAGCTTTTCTCACTTTTACTTTATACAGGGGGCGCTCCACTTCACGATTAATTTAAATCTATCACTCCCCTTCCATTTTACTATTTTATTTATATATATATATTCTCTCTTTCATAAAGGCAGCTTTTAGAAACCGTTTTACTCTAAATACTGCCTGGTAATTCTAGGTGCTGTAAGCTGTTCGTGCCTTTATTCCACCAGGGCGCGATCTTCTCACAAACTTGAAGACTGTCACTCCCCATTCACGTTTTACAACTTATTGTTAATGATAAAGAGACAGCTTTTTAAACACAGTTTTAAACAAAGTACTGATATAATTCCTCTTCAACTCACCACTTTGTTTTCTATGCAAAAACCACTTCACCACAGAAGACTCGATATTATTGGCATAGCAAGGTCTGCTCTTCTCCTCCTTTCAAAACTCGCTAAAAGCTGTATTTAAAAGAGCAGGTTGGCCGGGGTAATTCACACCCTTCAATGCCAGATTAATGTTTAGGTTAGTGGGAATCACAGATGAATTAGGGATGGAAACTTCTTTGCTGGTGGTAGAAGCGGTCTGGTGAATTTTTAGAGAGAAGAGGCCGTCGATGTTTGAATGTAGAAAATTGTTCTGGCTGCAGCCTGCAGTATGGACTTGTTGGTGTGTGTAGCTCCCAGTGTTCTGACAGCGCGACGTTTTGGGGAAGCATGTGATTCAGCAGCTACCAGTGGGCTTCGTGCGGCGGAGATTTTGTGGCTGTTAGCTGAGTTGATAGCAGAGGGTCGTTAAGAGAAGCCTGCATGCAGTAGGCAAAGGAGTAATGTTTGCCGGCGGGGGACGTGCGGCGATTAACCTGTGAGGTAGTGAAAAGGACTTAAAGAGAAGGAAGCGTGCGGATGCGGAAAGAATGGAATAATTGTGGTAGGCTGCCGGCTGAGTAGTTTGGTGAATGTTTGTTGTGGGTCCGGCGCTGCCGATTGGATGGTGGTGCTGCAGTGTGAGTCAGATAAAAAAAAAAAAAAAACCAGGAGTAGGAGCCAATGGGAGTAACTGGCATGTATAGACGCGTGTAATGCAAAAGGGCTGTTTTGGGTAGCGTCTCTCGCTTACGGCCATACCACCCTGAACACGCCTGATCTTGGAAGCTAAGCAGAGTATGGTCTGGTTAGTACTTGGAAGGGAGACCACCTGGGAATACCAGGTGCTGTAAGCTTTTCTCACTTTTACTTTATACAGGGGGCGCTCCACTTCACGATTAATTTAAATCTATCACTCCCCTTCCATTTTACTATTTTATTTATATATATATATTCTCTCTTTCATAAAGGCAGCTTTTAGAAACCGTTTTACTCTAAATACTGCCTGGTAATTCTAGGTGCTGTAAGCTGTTCGTGCCTTTATTCCACCAGGGCGCGATCTTCTCACAAACTTGAAGACTGTCACTCCCCATTCACGTTTTACAACTTATTGTTAATAATAAAGAGACAGCTTTTTAAACACAGTTTTAAACAAAGTACTGATATAATTCCTCTTCAACTCACCGCTTTGTTTTCTATGCAAAAACCACTTCACCACAGAAAACTCGATATTATTGGCATAGCAAGGTCTGCTCTTCTCCTCCTTTCAAAACTTGCTATAAGCTGTATTTAAAAGAGCAGGTTGGCCGGGGTAATTCACACCCTTCAATGCCAGCTTAATGTTTAGGTTAGTGGGAATCACAGAGGAATTAGGGATGGAAACTTCTTTGCTGGTGGTAGAAGCGGTCTGGTGAATTTTTAGAGAGAAGAGGCCGTCAATGTTTGAATGTAGAAAATTGTTCTGGCTGCAGCCTGCAGTATGGACTTGTTGGCGTGTGTAGCTCCCAGTGTTCTGACAGCGTGACGTTTTGGGGAAGCATGTGATTCAGCAGCTACCAGTGGGCTTCGTGCGGCGGAAATTTTGTGGCTGTTAGCGGAGTTGATAACAGAGGGTCGTTAAGAGAAGCCTGCATGCGGTAGGCAAAGGAGTAATGTTTGCGGGCGGGGGACGTGCGGCGATTAACCTGTGAGGTAGTGAAAAGGACTTAAAGAGAAGGAAGTGTGTGGATGCGGAAAGAATGGAATAATTGTGGTAGGCTGCCGGCTGAGTAGTTTGGTGAATGTTTGGTGTGGGTCCGACGCTGCCGATTGGATGGTGGTGCTGCAGTGTGAGTCAGATAAAAAAAAAAAAAAAAACCAGGAGTAGGAGCCAATGGGACTAACTGGCATGTATAGACGCGTGTAATGCAAAAGGGCTGTTTTGGGTAGCGTCTCTCGCTTACGGCCATACCACCCTGAACACGCCTGATCTTGGAAGCTAAGCAGAGTATGGTCTGGTTAGTACTTGGAAGGGAGACCACCTGGGAATACCAGGTGCTGTAAGCTTTTCTCACTTTTACTTTATACAGGGGGCGCTCCACTTCACGATTAATTTAAATCTATCACTCCCCTTCCATTTTACTATTTTATTTATATATATATATTCTCTCTTTCATAAAGGCAGCTTTTAGAAACCGTTTTACTCTAAATACTGCCTGGTAATTCTAGCTGCTGTAAGCTGTTCGTGCCTTTATTCCACCAGGGCGCGATCTTCTCACAAACTTGAAGACTGTCACTCCCCATTCACGTTTTACAACTTATTGTTAATGATAAAGAGACAGCTTTTTAAACACAGTTTTAAACAAAGTACTGATATAATTCCTCTTCAACTCACCGCTTTGTTTTCTATGCAAAAACCACTTCACCACAGAAAACTCGATATTATTGGCATAGCAAGGTCTGCTCTTCTCCTCCTTTCAAAACTTGCTATAAGCTGTATTTAAAAGAGCAGGTTGGCCGGGGTAATTCACACCCTTCAATGCCAGCTTAATGTTTAGGTTAGTGGGAATCACAGAGGAATTAGGGATGGAAACTTCTTTGCTGGTGGTAGAAGCGGTCTGGTGAATTTTTAGAGAGAAGTGGCCGTCAATGTTTGAATGTAGAAAATTGTTCTGGCTGCAGCCTGCAGTATGGACTTGTTGGCGTGTGTAGCTCCCAGTGTTCTGACAGCGTGACGTTTTGGGGAAGCATGTGATTCAGCAGCTACCAGTGGGCTTCGTGCGGCGGAAATTTTGTGGCTGTTAGCGGAGTTGATAACAGAGGGTCGTTAAGAGAAGCCTGCATGCGGTAGGCAAAGGAGTAATGTTTGCGGGCGGGGGACGTGCGGCGATTAACCTGTGAGGTAGTGAAAAGGACTTAAAGAGAAGGAAGTGTGTGGATGCGGAAAGAATGGAATAATTGTGGTAGGCTGCCGGCTGAGTAGTTTGGTGAATGTTTGGTGTGGGTCCGACGCTGCCGATTGGATGGTGGTGCTGCAGTGTGAGTCAGATAAAAAAAAAAAAAAAAACAGAAGTAGGATCCAATGGGACTAACTGGCATGTATAGACGCGTGTAATGCAAAAGGGCTGTTTTTGGTAGTGTCTCTCGCTTACGGCCATACCACCCTGAACATGCCTGATCTTGAAAGCTAAGCAGAGTATGGTCTGGTTAGTACTTGGAAGGGAGACCACCTGGGAATACCAGGTGCTGTAAGCTTTTCTCACTTTTACTTTATACAGGGGGCGATCCACTTCACGATTAATTTAAATCTATCACTCCCCTTCCATTTTACTATTTTATATATATATATATATATATATATATATTCTCTCTTTCATAAAGGCAGTTTTTAGAAACCGTTTTACTCTAAATACTGCCTGGTAATTCTAGGTGCTGTAAGCTGTTCGTGCCTTTATTCCACCAGGGCGCGATCTTCTCACAAACTTGAAGACTGTCACTCCCCATTCACGTTTTACAACTTATTGTTAATAATAAAGAGACAGCTTTTTACACACAGTTTTAAACAAAGTACTGATATAATTCCTCTTCAACTCACCACTTTGTTTTCTATGCAAAAACCACTTCACCACAGAAGACTCGATATTATTGGCATAGCAAGGTCTGCTCTTCTCCTCCTTTCAAAACTCGCTAAAAGCTGTATTTAAAAGAGCAGGTTGGCCGGGGTAATTCACACCCTTCAATGCCAGATTAATGTTTAGGTTAGTGGGAATCACAGAGGAATTAGGGATGGAAACTTCTTTGCTGGTGGTAGAAGCGGTCTGGTGAATTTTTAGAGAGAAGAGGCCGTCGATGTTTGAATGTAGAAAATTGTTCTGGCTGCAGCCTGCAGTATGGACTTGTTGGTGTGTGTAGCTCCCAGTGTTCTGACAGCGCGACGTTTTGGGGAAGCATGTGATTCAGCAGCTACCAGTGGGCTTCGTGCGGCGGAGATTTTGTGGCTGTTAGCGGAGTTGATAACAGAGGGTCGTTAAGAGAAGCCTGCATGCGGTAGGCAAAGGAGTAATGTTTGCCGGCGGGGGACGTGCGGCGATTAACCTGTGAGGTAGTGAAAAGGACTTAAAGAGAAGGAAGTGTGCGGATGCGGAAAGAATGGAATAATTGTGGTAGGCTACCGGCTGAGTAGTTTGGTGAATGTTTGGTGTGGGTCCGGCGCTGCCGATTGGATGGTGGTGCTGCAGTGTGAGTCAGATAAAAAAAAAAAAAACCAGGAGTAGGATCCAATGGGACTAATTGGCATGTATAGACGCGTGTAATGCAAAAGGGCTGTTTTTGGTAGTGTCTCTCGCTTACGGCCATACCACCCTGAACACGCCCGATCTCGTCTGATCTCGGAAGCTAAGCAGGGTAGTGTCTGGTTAGTACTTGGATGGGAGACCACCTGGGAATACCAGGTGCTGTAAGCTATTCTCACTTTTACTTTATACAGGGGGCGCTCCACTTCACGATTAATTTAAATCTATCACTCCCCTTCCATTTTACTATTTTATATACATATATATATATATATATATATATATATATATATATATATATATATATATATATATATATTTTTTTTTTTTTTTTTTTCTCTCATTCATAAAGGCAGCTTTTAGAAACCGTTTTACTCTAAATATCCATCCATCCATCCATCATCTCCCGCTTAATCCGGGGTCGGGTCGCGGGGGCAGCAGCCTCAGCAGGGAAACCCAGACTTCCCTCTCCCCGGCCACTTCATCTAGCTCCTCTGGGGGGACCCCGAGGCGTTCCCAGGCCAGCCGAGAGACATAGTCTCTCCAGCGTGTCCTGGGTCTTCCCCGGGGCCTCCTCCCAGTGGGACATGCCCGGAATACCTCCCCAGGGAGGCGTCCCGGAGGCATCCTGATCAGATGCCCGAGCCACCTCATCTGGCTCCTCTCGATGCGGAGGAGCAGCGGCTCTACTCTGAGTCCCTCCCGAATGACTGAGCTCCTCACCCTATCTCTAAGGGAGAGCCCAGCCACCCTGCGGAGGAAACTCATTTCGGCTGCTTGTACCCGCGATCTCGTTCTTTCGGTCACTACCCAAAGCTCATGACCATAGGTGAGGGTAGGAACGTAGATCGACTGGTAAATCGAGAGCTTCGCCTTTTGGCTCAGCTCTCTCTTCACCATGACAGACCGATGCAGCGCCCGCATGACTGCCGACGCCGCACCGATCCGCCTGTCGATCTCCCGCTCCATCGTTCCCCCACTCGTGAACAAGATCCCGAGATACTTAAACTCCTCCACTTGGGGGAGGACCCCATCCCCAACCCGGAGAGAGCACTCTACCCTTTTCCGGCTGAGAACCATGGTCTCGGATTTGGAGGTGCTGATTCTCATCCCAGCCGCTTCGCACTCGGCTGCGAACTGCTCCAGCGAGAGCTGAAGGTCACGGCTCGATGAGGCCAACAGAACCACATCATCCGCAAAAAGCAGAGACCTAATCCTGAGGTCACCGAACCGGACGCCCTCAACGCCCTGGCTGCGCCTAGAAATTCTGTCCATAAAAACTATGAACAGAATCGGTGACAAAGGGCAGCCCTGACGGAGTCCAACCCTCACCGGAAACGAGTCCGACTTATTGCCGCCCATGCGGACCAAACTCTGGCACCGGTCATACAGGGGTTTTACTCTAAATACTTCCTGGTAATTCTAGGTGCTGTAAGCTGTTCGTGCCTTTATTCCACCAGGGCGCGATCTTCTCACAAACTTGAAGACTGTCACTCCCCATTCACGTTTTACAACTTATTGTTAATGATAAAGAGACAGCTTTTTACACACAGTTTTAAACAAAGTACTGATATTATTCCTCTTCAACTGACCGCTTTGTTTTCTATGCAAAAACCACTTCGCCACAGAAGACTCGATATTATTGGCATAGCAAGTTCTGCTCTTCTCCTTTCAAAACTTGCTAAAAGCTGTATTTAAAAGAACAGATTGGCCGGGGTAATTCACACCCTTCAATGCCAGCTTAATGTTTAGGTTAGTGGGAATCACAGAGGAATTAGGGATGGAAACTTCTTTGCTGGTGGTAGAAGCGGTCTGGTGAATTTTTAGAGAGAAGAGGCCGTCGATGTTTGAATGTAGAAAATTGTTCTGGCTGCAGCCTGCAGTATGGACTTGTTGGTGTGTGTAGCTCCCAGTGTTCTGACAGCGCGACGTTTTGGGGAAGCATGTGATTCAGCAGCTACCAGTGGGCTTCGTGCGGCGGAGATTTTGTGGCTGTTAGCGGAGTTGATAACAGAGGGTCGTTAAGAGAAGCCTGCATGCAGTAGGCAAAGGAGTAATGTTTGCCGGCGGGGGACGTGCGGCGATTAACCTGTGCGGTAGTGAAAAGGAGTTAAAAAGAAGGAAGTGTGCGGATGCGGAAAGAATGGAATAATTGTGGTTGGCTGCCGGCTGAGTAGTTTGGTGAATGTTTGGTGTGGGTCCGGCGCTGCCGATTGGATGGTGGTGCTGCAGTGTGAGTCAGATAAAAAAAAAAAAAAACCAGGAGTAGGATCCAATGGGACTAACTGGCATGTATAGACGCGTGTAATGCAAAAGGGCTGTTTTTGGTCGCATCTCTCGCTTGCGGCCATACCACCCTGAACACGCCCGATCTCATCTGATCTCGGAAGCTAAGCAGGGTAGGGTCTGGTTAGTACTTGGATGGGAGACCTCCTGGGAATACCAGGTGCTGTAAGCTTTTCTCACTTTTACTTTATACAGGGGGCGCTCCACTTCACGATTAATTTAAATCTATCACTCCCCTTCCATTTTACTATTTTATATATATATATATTTTTTTTTCTCTCATTCATAAAGGCAGCTTTTACACACCGTTTTACTCTAAATACTTCCTGGTAATTCTAGGTGCTGTAAGCTGTTCGTGCCTTTATTCCACCAGGGCGCGATCTTCTCACAAACTTGAAGACTGTCACTCCCCATTCACGTTTTACAACTTATTGTTAATGATAAAGAGACAGCTTTTTACACACAGTTTTAAACAAAGTACTGATATTATTCCTCTTCAACTGACCGCTTTGTTTTCTATGCAAAAACCACTTTGCCACAGAAGACTCGATATTATTGGCATAGCAAGTTCTGCTCTTCTCCTTTCAAAACTTGCTAAAAGCTGTATTTAAAAGAACAGATTGGCCGGGGTAATTCACACCCTTCAATGCCAGCTTAATGTTTAGGTTAGTGGGAATCACAGAGGAATTAGGGATGGAAACTTCTTTGCTGGTGGTAGAAGCGGTCTGGTGAATTTTTAGAGAGAAGAGGCCGTCGATGTTTGAATGTAGAAAATTGTTCTGGCTGCAGCCAGCAGTATGGACTTGTTGGTGTGTGTAGCTCCCAGTGTTCTGACAGCGCGACGTTTTAGGGAAGCATGTGATTCAGCAGCTACCAGTGGGCTTCGTGCGGCGGAGATTTTGTGGCTGTTAGCGGAGTTGATAACAGAGGGTCGTTAAGAGAAGCCTGCATGCAGTAGGCAAAGGAGTAATGTTTGCCGGCGGGGGACGTGCGGCGATTAACCTGTGCGGTAGTGAAAAGGAGTTAAAAAGAAGGAAGTGTGCGGATGCGGAAAGAATGGAATAATTGTGGTTGGCTGCCGGCTGAGTAGTTTGGTGAATGTTTGGTGTGGGTCCGGCGCTGCCGATTGGATGGTGGTGCTGCAGTGTGAGTCAGATAAAAAAAAAAAAAAACCAGGAGTAGGATCCAATGGGACTAACTGGCATGTATAGACGCGTGTAATGCAAAAGGGCTGTTTTTGGTCGCGTCTCTCGCTTATGGCCATACCACCCTGAACACGCCCGATCTCATCCGATCTCGGAAGCCAAGCAGGGTAGGTTCTGGTTAGTACTTGGATGGGAGACCTCCTGGGAATACCAGGTGCTGTAAGCTTTTCTCACTTTTACTTTATACAGGGGGCGCTCCACTTCACGATTAATTTAAATCTATCACTCCCCTTCCATTTTACTATTTTATATATATATATATATATTTTTCTCTCATTCATAAAGGCAGCTTTTACACACCGTTTTACTCTAAATACTTCCTGGTAATTCTAGGTGCTGTAAGCTGTTCGTGCCTTTATTCCACCAGGGCGCGATCTTCTCACAAACTTGAAGACTGTCACTCCCCATTCACGTTTTACAACTTATTGTTAATGATAAAGAGACAGCTTTTTACACACAGTTTTAAACAAAGTACTGATATTATTCCTCTTCAACTGACCGCTTTGTTTTCTATGCAAAAACCACTTCGCCACAGAAGACTCGATATTATTGGCATAGCAAGTTCTGCTCTTCTCCTTTCAAAACTTGCTAAAAGCTGTATTTAAAAGAACAGATTGGCCGGGGTAATTCACACCCTTCAATGCCAGCTTAATGTTTAGGTTAGTGGGAATCACAGAGGAATTAGGGATGGAAACTTCTTTGCTGGTGGTAGAAGCGGTCTGGTGAATTTTTAGAGAGAAGAGGCCGTCGATGTTTCAATGTAGAAAATTGTTCTGGCTGCAGCCAGCAGTATGGACTTGTTGGTGTGTGTAGCTCCCAGTGTTCTGACAGCGCGACGTTTTAGGGAAGCATGTGATTCAGCAGCTACCAGTGGGCTTCGTGCGGCGGAGATTTTGTGGCTGTTAGCGGAGTTGATAACAGAGGGTCGTTAAGAGAAGCCTGCATGCAGTAGGCAAAGGAGTAATGTTTGCCGGCGGGGGACGTGCGGCGATTAACCTGTGCGGTAGTGAAAAGGAGTTAAAAAGAAGGAAGTGTGCGGATGCGGAAAGAATGGAATAATTGTGGTAGGCTGCCGGCTGAGTAGTTTGGTGAATTTTTGGTGTGGGTCCGGCGCTGCCGATTGGATGGTGGTGCTGCAGTGTGAGTCAGATAAAAAAAAAAAAAAAACCAGGAGTAGGATCCAATGGGACTAACTGGCATGTATAGACGCGTGTAATGCAAAAGGGCTGTTTTTGGTAGCATCTTTCGCTTACGGCCATACCACCCTGAACACGCCCGATCTCGTCTGATCTCGGAAGCTAAGCAGGGTAGGGTCTGGTTAGTACTTGGATGGGAGACCACCTGGGAATACCAGGTGCTGTAAGCATTTCTCACTTTTACTTTATACAGGGGGCGCTCCACTTCACGATTAATTTAAATCTATCACTCCCCTTCCATTTTACTATTTTATATATATATTTTTTTTTTCTCTCATTCATAAAGGCAGCTTTTAGAAACCGTTTTACTCTAAATACTTCCTGGTAATTCTAGGTGCTGTAAGCTGTTCGTGCCTTTATTCCACCAGGGCGCGATCTTCTCACAAACTTGAAGACTGTCACTCCCCATTCACGTTTTACAACTTATTGTTAATGATAAAGAGACAGCTTTTTACACACAGTTTTAAACAAAGTACTGATATTATTCCTCTTCAACTGACCGCTTTGTTTTCTATGCAAAAACCACTTCGCCACAGAAGACTCGATATTATTGGCATAGCAAGTTCTGCTCTTCTCCTTTCAAAACTTGCTAAAAGCTGTATTTAAAAGAACAGATTGGCCGGGGTAATTCACACCCTTCAATGCCAGCTTAATGTTTAGGTTAGTGGGAATCACAGAGGAATTAGGGATGGAAACTTCTTTGCTGGTGGTAGAAGCGGTCTGGTGAATTTTTAGAGAGAAGAGGCCGTCGATGTTTGAATGTAGAAAATTGTTCTGGCTGCAGCCTGCAGTATGGACTTGTTGGTGTGTGTAGCTCCCAGTGTTCTGACAGCGCGACGTTTTGGGGAAGCATGTGATTCAGCAGCTACCAGTGGGCTTCGTGCGGCGGAGATTTTGTGGCTGTTAGCTGAGTTGATAGCAGAGGGTCGTTAAGAGAAGCCTGCATGCGGTAGGCAAAGGAGTAATGTTTGCCGGCGGGGGACGTGCGGCGATTAACCTGTGAGGTAGTGAAAAGGACTTAAAGAGAAGGAAGCGTGCGGATGCGGAAAGAATGGAATAATTGTGGTAGGCTGCCGGCTGAGTAGTTTGGTGAATGTTTGTTGTGGGTCCGGCGCTGCCGATTGGATGGTGGTGCTGCAGTGTGAGTCAGATAAAAAAAAAAAAAAAACCAGGAGTAGGATCCAATGGGACTAACTGGCATGTATAGACGCGTGTAATGCAAAGGGCTGTTTTTGATAGCGTCTCTCGCTTACGGCCATACCACCCTGAACATGCCTAATCTCGGAAGCTAAGCAGGGTTGGGTCTGGTTAGTATTTGGATGGGAAACCACCTGGGAGTACCAGGTGCTGTAAGCTTTTCTCACTTTTACTTTATACAGGGGGCACTCCACTTCACGATTAATTTAAATCTATCACTCCCCTTCCGTTTTACTATTTTATATATATATATATTTTTCTCTCATTCATAAAGGCAGCTTTTACACACCGTTTTACTCTAAATACTGCCTGGTAATTCTAGCTGCTGTAAGCTGTTCGTGCCTTTATTCCACCAGGGCGCGATCTTCTCACAAACTTGAAGACTGTCACTCCCCATTCACGTTTTACAACTTATTGTTAATGATAAAGAGACAGCTTTTTACACATAGTTTTAAACAAAGTACTGATATAATTCCTCTTCAACTCACCGCTTTGTTTTCTATGCAAAAACCACTTCGCCACAGAAGACTCGATATTATTGGTATAGCAAGTTCTGCTCTTCTCCTTTCAAAACTTGCCAAAAGCTGTATTTAAAAGAACAGATTGGCCGGGGTAATTCACACCCTTCAATGCCAGCTTAATGTTTAGGTTAGTGGGAATCACAGAGGAATTAGGGATGGAAACTTCTTTGCTGGTGGTAGAAGCGGTCTGGTGAATTTTTAGAGAGAAGAGGCCGTCGATGTTTGAATGTAGAAAATTGTTCTGGCTACAGCCTGCAGTATGGACTTGTTGGTGTGTGTAGCTCCCAGTGTTCTGACAGCGCGACGTTTTGGGGAAGCATGTGATTCAGCAGCTACCAGTGGGCTTCGTGCGGCGGAGATTTTGTGGCTGTTAGTGGAGTTGATAACAGAAGGTCATTAAGAGAAGCCTGCATGCGGTAGGCAAAGGAGTAATGTTTGCCGGCGGGGGACGTGCGGCGATTAACCTGTGTGGTAGTGAAAAGGACTTAAAGAGAAGGAAGTGTGCGGATGCGGAAAGAATGGAATAATTGTGGTAGGCTGCCGGCTGAGTAGTTTGGTGAATGTTTGGTGTGGGTCCGGCGCTGCCGATTGGATGGTGGTGCTGCAGTGTGAGTCAGATAAAAAAAAAAAAAAAACCAGGAGTAGGATCCAATGGGACTAACTGGCATGTATAGACGCGTGTAATGCAAAAGGGCTGTTTTTGGTAGCTTCTCTCGCTTATGGCCATACCACCCTGAACACGCCCGATCTCGGAAGCCAAGCAGGGTAGGGTCTGGTTAGTACTTGGATGGGAGACCTCCTGGGAATACCAGGTGCTGTAAGCTTTTCTCACTTTTACTTTATACAGGGGGCGCTCCACTTCACGATTAATTTAAATCTATCACTCCCCTTCCATTTTACTATTTTATATATATATATATATATATAAGAACATAAGAACATAAGAACATAAGAACTATACAAACGAGAGGAGGCCATTCGGCCCATCAAGCTCGCTTGGGGAGAACTAAACTAATAGCTCAGAGTCGTTAAAATCTTATCTAGCTCTGATTTAAAGGAACCCAAGGATTCAGCTTGCACTACATTATCAGGAAGGCTATTCCATACTCTGACTACACGCTGCGTAAAGAAGTGCTTCCTTAAATCCAGCTTGAAATGTTCTCCCGCTAATTTCCACCTATGGCCACGAGTTCGTGTATTTAAACTAATGCTGAAGTAACTATTTGGTTGAACAGCATCCAAACCTGTTAGAATCTTATATACCTGGATCATGTCCCCCCTCAATCTCCTTTGCTTGAGACTGAACAGATTTAGCTCAAGTAACCGTTCCTCGTATGACATTCCTCTAAGACCAGGAATCATTTTTGTGGCCCTACGCTGCACCTTTTCTAAGGCCACAATGTCCTTTTTAAGATATGGTGACCAAACCTGCACACAATATTCTAGGTGAGGTCTCACCAAGGAATTGTATAATCTTAGCATTACCTCCCTTGACTTAAACTCCACACACCTGGAGATATACCCCAACATCCTATTGGCCTTTTTTATTGCTTCCCCACACTGGCGAGAATGGGACATGGAAGCATCAACATACACACCAAGGTCTTTCTCATGATCAGCTACCTTTATTTCAGTGACACACATGAAATACCTGTACTTTATATTTCTGCTCCCTAGATGGAGTACCTTACATTTATCGACGTTAAATTTCATCTGCCAGGTATCGGCCCAGTCACTAATTAAATCAAGATCCCGCTGTAGCTGCTGAGCCACTAATTCAGTATCTGCTACACCACCCACCTTGGTGTCATCTGCAAATTTCACCAGTTTACTGTATATATTGGTATCCATATCATTTATGTAAATTAGGAACAATAGTGGTCCTAAAATCGAACCCTGCGGTACCCCACTATGAACGCAAGCCCACTGTGACATTGTGCCTCTTATAACTACTCGCTGTTTCCTATCTGTTAACCAGTTATCAATCCAGGTCGCTACGGTACCTAAAATACCAGTCGCTTTGAGTTTAAGTAGGAGCCTCTTGTGGGGGACAACATCAAAAGCCTTTTGGAAATCTAAGTAGATGACATCATAGGCCTTCTTATCATCAACTTCCTGAGTAGCTTCCTCAAAAAACTCCAACAGATTTGTTAAACAGGATCTACCTCTCCTAAATCCATGCTGGCTATCCCGCAAAATGTTATTGGAGTCCAGGTAATCTATCATTTTCTCTTTGATTAAAGCCTCCATAACTTTACCAGTTATACAAGTTAGACTGATTGGCCTATAGTTAGACAAATTATTTCTATCCCCTTTTTTGAAAATAGGCGTTATGAAGGCGTGCTTCCAATCAGAAGGTACCACACCTTCAGATAAGGATTTTTGAAACAGTAAAGTTAAGGGTCGGCAAATAATATCCCTCATCTCTTTTAACACTATAGGTAAGATGCCATCAGGGCCCTGTGATTTATTTATTTTGAGCTTAGCTAGGCTTTGCAAAACATCTGCTTCAGTTATATATACATTAGCTATAGACAATGCTGGATAGGTAATAACTGGTAAATTACTAAGGTCCTCAACAGTGAATACCCGTGCAAAACTATCATTGAACTCATTTGCTATATCAATGTCGTTTACTATTATAAGACCCTTACTATCCTGCAGATTAGTAATTTCAGGTTTTAGAGCTCTTTTAGAGTTAAAATACTGGAAGAAACTTTTAACGTCATCCTTAGCTTCCAATGCAACCATCCTTTCGACATTTCTTTTAGCTCGTCTAATATCATTTTTTAACTTAGCCTGTAGACTTAGATATTCCTGCTTAATTCTGTCATCATCAGTTATTTTCCATTGCTGGAACAAAGCCCTTTTCCTCCTTACTTTATGCTTTATTTCCCTAGTAAACCACCTAGGTTGCAATTTCCTAGATTTATTCTTGCTGGAAACAGGTATGAAGTCCTCTTGCACTTGCAATAATGTGCTTTTAAAAAATTCCCAGGCCTCTTCAACAGTTTTGTTATTTAACTCCATCCAGTTCACAGTTTCTAGTTTTAGTCTCATACACTTAAAGTCAGCCTTCCTAACATTATATATTTTTGATTTGGACTTAGCTCTTCGAACACTAAACTTAACCTCAAATTTGACCATGTTATGATCGCTACTGTCAAGTGGTTCTAAAACGTCTAATTTACCAAAATTATTATATATTTTCTCTCTTTCATAAAGGCAGCTTTTAGAAACAGTTTTACTCTAAATACTGCCTGGTAATTCTAGCTGCTGTAAGCTGTTCGTGCCATTATTCCACCAGGGCGCGATCTTCTCACAAACTTGAAGACTGTCACTCCCCATTCACGTTTTACAACTTATTGTTAATGATAAAGAGACAGCTTTTTACACACAGTTTTAAACAAAGTACTGATATAATTCCTCTTCAACTCACCACTTTGTTTTCTATGCAAAAACCACTTCACCACAGAAGACTCGATATTATTGGCATAGCAAGGTCTGCTCTTCTCCTCCTTTCAAAACTCGCTAAAAGCTGTATTTAAAAGAGCAGGTTGGCCGGGGTAATTCACACCCTTCAATGCCAGATTAATGTTTAGGTTAGTGGGAATCACAGAGGAATTAGGGATGGAAACTTCTTTGCTGGTGGTAGAAGCGGTCTGGTGAATTTTTAGAGAGAAGAGGCCGTCGATGTTTGAATGTAGAAAATTGTTCTGGCTGCAGCCTGCAGTATGGACTTGTTGGTGTGTGTAGCTCCCAGTGTTCTGACAGCGCGACGTTTTGGGGAAGCATGTGATTCAGCAGCTACCAGTGGGCTTCGTGCGGCGGAGATTTTGTGGCTGTTAGCTGAGTTGATAGCAGAGGGTCGTTAAGAGAAGCCTGCATGCGGTAGGCAAAGGAGTAATGTTTGCCGGCGGGGGACGTGCGGCGATTAACCTGTGAGGTAGTGAAAAGGACTTAAAGAGAAGGAAGCGTGCGGATGCGGAAAGAATGGAATAATTGTGGTAGGCTGCCGGCTGAGTAGTTTGGTGAATGTTTGTTGTGGGTCCGGCGCTGCCGATTGGATGGTGGTGCTGCAGTGTGAGTCAGATAAAAAAAAAAAAAAAACCAGGAGTAGGAGCCAATGGGAGTAACTGGCATGTATAGACGCGTGTAATGCAAAAGGGCTGTTTTGGGTAGCGTCTCTCGCTTACGGCCATACCACCCTGAACACGCCTGATCTTGGAAGCTAAGCAGAGTATGGTCTGGTTAGTACTTGGAAGGGAGACCACCTGGGAATACCAGGTGCTGTAAGCTTTTCTCACTTTTACTTTATACAGGGGGCGCTCCACTTCACGATTAATTTAAATCTATCACTCCCCTTCCATTTTACTATTTTATTTATATATATATATATTCTCTCTTTCATAAAGGCAGCTTTTAGAAACCGTTTTACTCTAAATACTGCCTGGTAATTCTAGGTGCTGTAAGCTGTTCGTGCCTTTATTCCACCAGGGCGCGATCTTCTCACAAACTTGAAGACTGTCACTCCCCATTCACGTTTTACAACTTATTGTTAATGATAAAGAGACAGCTTTTTAAACACAGTTTTAAACAAAGTACTGATATAATTCCTCTTCAACTCACCACTTTGTTTTCTATGCAAAAACCACTTCACCACAGAAGACTCGATATTATTGGCATAGCAAGGTCTGCTCTTCTCCTCCTTTCAAAACTCGCTAAAAGCTGTATTTAAAAGAGCAGGTTGGCCGGGGTAATTCACACCCTTCAATGCCAGATTAATGTTTAGGTTAGTGGGAATCACAGAGGAATTAGGGATGGAAACTTCTTTGCTGGTGGTAGAAGCGGTCTGGTGAATTTTTAGAGAGAAGAGGCCGTCGATGTTTGAATGTAGAAAATTGTTCTGGCTGCAGCCTGCAGTATGGACTTGTTGGTGTGTGTAGCTCCCAGTGTTCTGACAGCGCGACGTTTTGGGGAAGCATGTGATTCAGCAGCTACCAGTGGGCTTCGTGCGGCGGAGATTTTGTGGCTGTTAGCTGAGTTGATAGCAGAGGGTCGTTAAGAGAAGCCTGCATGCAGTAGGCAAAGGAGTAATGTTTGCCGGCGGGGGACGTGCGGCGATTAACCTGTGAGGTAGTGAAAAGGACTTAAAGAGAAGGAAGCGTGCGGATGCGGAAAGAATGGAATAATTGTGGTAGGCTGCCGGCTGAGTAGTTTGGTGAATGTTTGTTGTGGGTCCGGCGCTGCCGATTGGATGGTGGTGCTGCAGTGTGAGTCAGATAAAAAAAAAAAAAAACCAGGAGTAGGAGCCAATGGGAGTAACTGGCATGTATAGACGCGTGTAATGCAAAAGGGCTGTTTTGGGTAGCGTCTCTCGCTTACGGCCATACCACCCTGAACACGCCTGATCTTGGAAGCTAAGCAGAGTATGGTCTGGTTAGTACTTGGAAGGGAGACCACCTGGGAATACCAGGTGCTGTAAGCTTTTCTCACTTTTACTTTATACAGGGGGCGCTCCACTTCACGATTAATTTAAATCTATCACTCCCCTTCCATTTTACTATTTTATTTATATATATATATTCTCTCTTTCATAAAGGCAGCTTTTAGAAACCGTTTTACTCTAAATACTGCCTGGTAATTCTAGGTGCTGTAAGCTGTTCGTGCCTTTATTCCACCAGGGCGCGATATTCTCACAAACTTGAAGACTGTCACTCCCCATTCACGTTTTACAACTTATTGTTAATGATAAAGAGACAGCTTTTTAAACACAGTTTTAAACAAAGTACTGATATAATTCCTCTTCAACTCACCGCTTTGTTTTCTATGCAAAAACCACTTCACCACAGAAAACTCGATATTATTGGCATAGCAAGGTCTGCTCTTCTCCTCCTTTCAAAACTTGCTATAAGCTGTATTTAAAAGAGCAGGTTGGCCGGGGTAATTCACACCCTTCAATGCCAGCTTAATGTTTAGGTTAGTGGGAATCACAGAGGAATTAGGGATGGAAACTTCTTTGCTGGTGGTAGAAGCGGTCTGGTGAATTTTTAGAGAGAAGTGGCCGTCAATGTTTGAATGTAGAAAATTGTTCTGGCTGCAGCCTGCAGTATGGACTTGTTGGCGTGTGTAGCTCCCAGTGTTCTGACAGCGTGACGTTTTGGGGAAGCATGTGATTCAGCAGCTACCAGTGGGCTTCGTGCGGCGGAAATTTTGTGGCTGTTAGCGGAGTTGATAACAGAGGGTCGTTAAGAGAAGCCTGCATGCGGTAGGCAAAGGAGTAATGTTTGCGGGCGGGGGACGTGCGGCGATTAACCTGTGAGGTAGTGAAAAGGACTTAAAGAGAAGGAAGTGTGTGGATGCGGAAAGAATGGAATAATTGTGGTAGGCTGCCGGCTGAGTAGTTTGGTGAATGTTTGGTGTGGGTCCGACGCTGCCGATTGGATGGTGGTGCTGCAGTGTGAGTCAGATAAAAAAAAAAAAAAAAAACAGAAGTAGGATCCAATGGGACTAACTGGCATGTATAGACGCGTGTAATGCAAAAGGGCTGTTTTGGGTAGTTTCTCTCGCTTACGGCCATACCACCCTGAACATGCCTGATCTTGAAAGCTAAGCAGAGTATGGTCTGGTTAGTACTTGGAAGGGAGACCACCTGGGAATACCAGGTGCTGTAAGCTTTTCTCACTTTTACTTTATACAGGGGGCGATCCACTTCACGATTAATTTAAATCTATCACTCCCCTTCCATTTTACTATTTTATATATATATATATATATATATATATTCTCTCTTTCATAAAGGCAGTTTTTAGAAACCGTTTTACTCTAAATACTGCCTGGTAATTCTAGGTGCTGTAAGCTGTTCGTGCCTTTATTCCACCAGGGCGCGATCTTCTCACAAACTTGAAGACTGTCACTCCCCATTCACGTTTTACAACTTATTGTTAATAATAAAGAGACAGCTTTTTACACACAGTTTTAAACAAAGTACTGATATAATTCCTCTTCAACTCACCACTTTGTTTTCTATGCAAAAACCACTTCACCACAGAAGACTCGATATTATTGGCATAGCAAGGTCTGCTCTTCTCCTCCTTTCAAAACTCGCTAAAAGCTGTATTTAAAAGAGCAGGTTGGCCGGGGTAATTCACACCCTTCAATGCCAACTTAATGTTTAGGTTAGTGGGAATCACAGAGGAATTAGGGATGGAAACTTCTTTGCTGGTGGTAGAAGCGGTCTGGTGAATTTTTAGAGAGAAGAGGCCGTCGATGTTTGAATGTAGAAAATTGTTCTGGCTGCAGCCTGCAGTATGGACTTGTTGGTGTGTGTAGCTCCCAGTGTTCTGACAGCGCGACGTTTTGGGGAAGCATGTGATTCAGCAGCTACCAGTGGGCTTCGTGCGGCGGAGATTTTGTGGCTGTTAGCGGAGTTGATAACAGAGGGTCGTTAAGAGAAGCCTGCATGCGGTAGGCAAAGGAGTAATGTTTGCCGGCGGGGGACGTGCGGCGATTAACCTGTGAGGTAGTGAAAAGGACTTAAAGAGAAGGAAGTGTGCGGATGCGGAAAGAATGGAATAATTGTGGTAGGCTACCGGCTGAGTAGTTTGGTGAATGTTTGGTGTGGGTCCGGCGCTGCCGATTGGATGGTGGTGCTGCAGTGTGAGTCAGATAAAAAAAAAAAAAACCAGGAGTAGGATCCAATGGGACTAATTGGCATGTATAGACGCGTGTAATGCAAAAGGGCTGTTTTTGGTAGTGTCTCTCGCTTACGGCCATACCACCCTGAACACGCCCGATCTCGTCTGATCTCGGAAGCTAAGCAGGGTAGTGTCTGGTTAGTACTTGGATGGGAGACCACCTGGGAATACCAGGTGCTGTAAGCTATTCTCACTTTTACTTTATACAGGGGGCGCTCCACTTCACGATTAATTTAAATCTATCACTCCCCTTCCATTTTACTATTTTATATACATATATATATATATATATATATATATATATATATATTTTTTTTTTTTTTTTTTTCTCTCATTCATAAAGGCAGCTTTTAGAAACCGTTTTACTCTAAATATCCATCCATCCATCCATCATCTCCCGCTTAATCCGGGGTCGGGTCGCGGGGGCAGCAGCCTCAGCAGGGAAACCCAGACTTCCCTCTCCCCGGCCACTTCATCTAGCTCCTCTGGGGGGACCCCGAGGCGTTCCCAGGCCAGCCGAGAGACATAGTCTCTCCAGCGTGTCCTGGGTCTTCCCCGGGGCCTCCTCCCAGTGGGACATGCCCGGAATACCTCCCCAGGGAGGCGTCCCGGAGGCATCCTGATCAGATGCCCGAGCCACCTCATCTGGCTCCTCTCGATGCGGAGGAGCAGCGGCTCTACTCTGAGTCCCTCCCGAATGACTGAGCTCCTCACCCTATCTCTAAGGGAGAGCCCAGCCACCCTGCGGAGGAAACTCATTTCGGCTGCTTGTACCCGCGATCTCGTTCTTTCGGTCACTACCCAAAGCTCATGACCATAGGTGAGGGTAGGAACGTAGATCGACTGGTAAATCGAGAGCTTCGCCTTTTGGCTCAGCTCTCTCTTCACCATGACAGACCGATGCAGCGCCCGCATGACTGCCGACGCCGCACCGATCCGCCTGTCGATCTCCCGCTCCATCGTTCCCCCACTCGTGAACAAGATCCCGAGATACTTAAACTCCTCCACTTGGGGGAGGACCCCATCCCCAACCCGGAGAGAGCACTCTACCCTTTTCCGGCTGAGAACCATGGTCTCGGATTTGGAGGTGCTGATTCTCATCCCAGCCGCTTTGCACTCGGCTGCGAACTGCTCCAGCGAGAGCTGAAGGTCACGGCTCGATGAGGCCAACAGAACCACATCATCCGCAAAAAGCAGAGACCTAATCCTGAGGTCACCGAACCGGACGCCCTCAACGCCCTGGCTGCGCCTAGAAATTCTGTCCATAAAAACTATGAACAGAATCGGTGACAAAGGGCAGCCCTGACGGAGTCCAACCCTCACCGGAAACGAGTCCGACTTATTGCCGCCCATGCGGACCAAACTCTGGCACCGGTCATACAGGGGTTTTACTCTAAATACTTCCTGGTAATTCTAGGTGCTGTAAGCTGTTCGTGCCTTTATTCCACCAGGGCGCGATCTTCTCACAAACTTGAAGACTGTCACTCCCCATTCACGTTTTACAACTTATTGTTAATGATAAAGAGACAGCTTTTTACACACAGTTTTAAACAAAGTACTGATATTATTCCTCTTCAACTGACCGCTTTGTTTTCTATGCAAAAACCACTTCGCCACAGAAGACTCGATATTATTGGCATAGCAAGTTCTGCTCTTCTCCTTTCAAAACTTGCTAAAAGCTGTATTTAAAAGAACAGATTGGCCGGGGTAATTCACACCCTTCAATGCCAGCTTAATGTTTAGGTTAGTGGGAATCACAGAGGAATTAGGGATGGAAACTTCTTTGCTGGTGGTAGAAGCGGTCTGGTGAATTTTTAGAGAGAAGAGGCCGTCGATGTTTGAATGTAGAAAATTGTTCTGGCTGCAGCCAGCAGTATGGACTTGTTGGTGTGTGTAGCTCCCAGTGTTCTGACAGCGCGACGTTTTAGGGAAGCATGTGATTCAGCAGCTACCAGTGGGCTTCGTGCGGCGGAGATTTTGTGGCTGTTAGCGGAGTTGATAACAGAGGGTCGTTAAGAGAAGCCTGCATGCAGTAGGCAAAGGAGTAATGTTTGCCGGCGGGGGACGTGCGGCGATTAACCTGTGCGGTAGTGAAAAGGAGTTAAAAAGAAGGAAGTGTGCGGATGCGGAAAGAATGGAATAATTGTGGTAGGCTGCCGGCTGAGTAGTTTGGTGAATGTTTGGTGTGGGTCCGGCGCTGCCGATTGGATGGTGGTGCTGCAGTGTGAGTCAGATAAAAAAAAAAAAAAAACCAGGAGTAGGATCCAATGGGACTAACTGGCATGTATAGACGCGTGTAATGCAAAAGGGCTGTTTTTGGTCGCGTCTCTCGCTTATGGCCATACCACCCTGAACACGCCCGATCTCATCCGATCTCGGAAGCCAAGCAGGGTAGGGTCTGGTTAGTACTTGGATGGGAGACCTCCTGGGAATACCAGGTGCTGTAAGCTTTTCTCACTTTTACTTTATACAGGGGGCGCTCCACTTCACGATTAATTTAAATCTATCACTCCCCTTCCATTTTACTATTTTATATATATATATATTTTTCTCTCATTCATAAAGGCAGCTTTTACACACCGTTTTACTCTAAATACTTCCTGGTAATTCTAGGTGCTGTAAGCTGTTCATGCCTTTATTCCACCAGGGCACGATCTTCTCACAAACTTGAAGACTGTCACTCCCCATTCACGTTTTACAACTTATTGTTAATGATAAAGAGACAGCTTTTTACACACAGTTTTAAACAAAGTACTGATATTATTCCTCTTCAACTGACCGCTTTGTTTTCTATGCAAAAACCACTTCGCCACAGAAGACTCGATATTATTGGCATAGCAAGTTCTGCTCTTCTCCTTTCAAAACTTGCTAAAAGCTGTATTTAAAAGAACAGATTGGCCGGGGTAATTCACACCCTTCAATGCCAGCTTAATGTTTAGGTTAGTGGGAATCACAGAGGAATTAGGGATGGAAACTTCTTTGCTGGTGGTAGAAGCGGTCTGGTGAATTTTTAGAGAGAAGAGGCCGTCGATGTTTGAATGTAGAAAATAGTTCTGGCTGCAGCCTGCAGTATGGACTTGTTGGTGTGTGTAGCTCCCAGTGTTCTGACAGCGCGACGTTTTGGGGAAGCATGTGATTCAGCAGCTACCAGTGGGCTTCGTGCGGCGGAGATTTTGTGGCTGTTAGCGGAGTTGATAACAGAGGGTCGTTAAGAGAAGCCTGCATGCAGTAGGCAAAGGAGTAATGTTTGCCGGCGGGGGACGTGCGGCGATTAACCTGTGCGGTAGTGAAAAGGAGTTAAAAAGAAGGAAGTGTGCGGATGCGGAAAGAATGGAATAATTGTGATAGGCTGCCGGCTGAGTAGTTTGGTGAATGTTTGGTGTGGGTCCGGCGCTGTCGATTGGATGGTGGTGCTGCAGTGTGAGTCAGATAAAAAAAAAAAAAAAAACAGGAGTAGGATCCAATGGGACTAACTGGCATGTATAGACGTGTGTAATGCAAAAGGGCTGTTTTTGGTAGCATCTCTTGCTTATGGCCATACCACCCTAAACATGCCCGATCTCGTCTGATCTCGGAAGCTAAGTGGGGTAGGGTCTGGTTAGTACTTGGATGGGAGACTGCCTGGGAATACCACGTGCTGTAAGCTTTTCTCACTTTTACTTTATACAAGGGGCGCTCCACTTCACGATTAATTTAAATCTATCACTCCCCTTCCATTTTACTATTTTATATATATATATTTTTTCTCTCATTCATGAAGGCAGCTTTTACACACGTTTTACTCTAAATACTGCCTGGTAATTCTAGGTGCTGTAAGCTGTTCGTGCCTTTATTCCACCAGGGCATGATCTTCTCACAAACTTGAAGACTGTCACTCCCCATTCACGTTTTAGAACTTATTGTTAATAATAAAGAGACAGCTTTTTACACACAGTTTTAAACAAAGTACTGATATAATTCCTCTTCAACTCACCGCTTTGTTTTCTATGCAAAAACCACTTCGCCACAGAAGACTTGATATTATTGGCATAGCAAGGTCTGCTCTTCTCCTCCTTTCAAAACTTGCTAAAAGCTGTATTTAAAAGAGCAGGTTGGCCGGGGTAATTCACACCCTTCAATGCCAGCTTAATGTTTAGGTTAGTGGGAATCACAGAGGAATTATAGATGGAAACTTCTATGCTGGTGGTAGAAGCGGTCTGGTGAATTTTTAGAGAGAAGAGGCCGTCGATGTTTCAATGTAGAAAATTGTTCTGGCTGCAGCCTGCAGTATGGACTTGTTGGCGTGTGTAGCTCCCAGTGTTCTGACAGCGTGACATTTTGGGGAAGCATGTGATTCAACAGCAACCAGTGGGCTTCGTGCGGCGGAGATTTTGTGGCTGTTAGCGGAGTTGATAACAGAGGGTCTTTAAGAGAAGCCTGCATGCGGTAGGCAAATGAGTAATGTTTGCCGGCGGGGGACGTGCGGCGATTAACCTGTTCGGTAGTGAAAAGGACTTAAAGAGAAGGAAGTGTGCGGATGCGGAAAGAATGGAATAATTGTGGTAGGCTGCCGGCTGAGTAGTTTGGTGAATGTTTGGTGTGGGTGCGGCGCTGCCGATTGGATGGTGGTGCTGCAGTGTGAGTCAGATAAAAAAAAAAAAAAACAGGAGTAGGATCCAATGGGACTAACTGGCATGTATAGACGCGTGTAATGCAAAAGGGCTGTTTTTGGTCGCGTCTCTCGCTTATGGCCATACCACCCTGAACACGCCCGATCTCATCCGATCTCGGAAGCCAAGCAGGGTAGGGTCTGGTTAGTACTTGGATGGGAGACCTCCTGGGAATACCAGGTGCTGTAAGCTTTTCTCACTGTTACTTTATACAGGGGGCGCTCCACTTCACGATTAATTTAAATCTATCACTCCCCTTCCATTTTACTATTTTATATATATATATATATTTTTTTCTGTCATTCATAAAGGCAGCTTTTACACACCGTTTTACTCTAAATACTTCCTGGTAATTCTAGGTGCTGTAAGCTGTTCGTGCCTTTATTCCACCAGGGCGCGATCTTCTCACAAACTTGAAGACTGTCACTCCCCATTCACGTTTTACAACTTATTGTTAATGATAAAGAGACAGCTTTTTACACACAGTTTTAAACAAAGTACTGATATTATTCCTCTTCAACTGACCGCTTTGTTTTCTATGCAAAAACCACTTCGCCACAGAAGACTCGATATTATTGGCATAGCAAGGTCTGCTCTTCTCCTCCTTTCAAAACTTGCTAAAAGCTGTATTTAAAAGAACAGATCGGCCGGGGTAATTCACACCCTTCAATGCCAGCTTAATGTTTAGGTTAGTGGGAATCACAGAGGAATTAGGGATGGAAACTTCTTTGCTGGTGGTAGAAGCGGTCTGGTGAATTTTTAGAGAGAAGAGGCCGTCGATGTTTGAATGTAGAAAATTGTTCTGGCTGCAGCCAGCAGTATGGACTTGTTGGTGTGTGTAGCTCCCAGTGTTCTGACAGCGCGACGTTTTAGGGAAGCATGTGATTCAGCAGCTACCAGTGGGCTTCGTGCGGCGGAGATTTTGTGGCTGTTAGCGGAGTTGATAACAGAGGGTCGTTAAGAGAAGCCTGCATGCAGTAGGCAAAGGAGTAATGTTTGCCGGCGGGGGACGTGCGGCGATTAACCTGTGCGGTAGTGAAAAGGAGTTAAAAAGAAGGAAGTGTGCGGATGCGGAAAGAATGGAATAATTGTGATAGGCTGCCGGCTGAGTAGTTTGGTGAATGTTTGGTGTGGGTCCGGCGCTGCCGATTGGATGGTGGTGCTGCAGTGTGAGTCAGATAAAAAAAAAAAAAAAAAACAGGAGTAGGATCCAATGGGACTAACTGGCATGTATAGACGTGTGTAATGCAAAAGGGCTGTTTTTGGTAGCATCTCTTGCTTATGGCCATACCACCCTAAACATGCCCGATCTCGTCTGATCTCGGAAGCTAAGTGGGGTAGGGTCTGGTTAGTACTTGGATGGGAGACTGCCTGGGAATACCACGTGCTGTAAGCTTTTCTCACTTTTACTTTATACAAGGGGCGCTCCACTTCACGATTAATTTAAATCTATCACTCCCCTTCCATTTTACTATTTTATATATATATATTTTTTCTCTCATTCATGAAGGCAGCTTTTACACACGTTTTACTCTAAATACTGCCTGGTAATTCTAGGTGCTGTAAGCTGTTCGTGCCTTTATTCCACCAGGGCATGATCTTCTCACAAACTTGAAGACTGTCACTCCCCATTCACGTTTTAGAACTTATTGTTAATAATAAAGAGACAGCTTTTTACACACAGTTTTAAACAAAGTACTGATATAATTCCTCTTCAACTCACCGCTTTGTTTTCTATGCAAAAACCACTTCGCCACAGAAGACTTGATATTGTTGGCATAGCAAGGTCTGCTCTTCTCCTCCTTTCAAAACTTGCTAAAAGCTGTATTTAAAAGAGCAGGTTGGCCGGGGTAATTCACACCCTTCAATGCCAGCTTAATGTTTAGGTTAGTGGGAATCACAGAGGAATTATAGATGGAAACTTCTATGCTGGTGGTAGAAGCGGTCTGGTGAATTTTTAGAGAGAAGAGGCCGTCGATGTTTCAATGTAGAAAATTGTTCTGGCTGCAGCCTGCAGTATGGACTTGTTGGCGTGTGTAGCTCCCAGTGTTCTGACAGCGTGACATTTTGGGGAAGCATGTGATTCAACAGCAACCAGTGGGCTTCGTGCGGCGGAGATTTTGTGGCTGTTAGCGGAGTTGATAACAGAGGGTCTTTAAGAGAAGCCTGCATGCGGTAGGCAAATGAGTAATGTTTGCCGGCGGGGGACGTGCGGCGATTAACCTGTTCGGTAGTGAAAAGGACTTAAAGAGAAGGAAGTGTGCGGATGCGGAAAGAATGGAATAATTGTGGTAGGCTGCCGGCTGAGTAGTTTGGTGAATGTTTGGTGTGGGTGCGGCGCTGCCGATTGGATGGTGGTGCTGCAGTGTGAGTCAGATAAAAAAAAAAAAAAACAGGAGTAGGATCCAATGGGACTAACTGGCATGTATAGACGCGTGTAATGCAAAAGGGCTGTTTTTGGTCGCGTCTCTCGCTTATGGCCATACCACCCTGAACACGCCCGATCTCATCCGATCTCGGAAGCCAAGCAGGGTAGGGTCTGGTTAGTACTTGGATGGGAGACCTCCTGGGAGTACCAGGTGCTGTAAGCTTTTCTCACTGTTACTTTATACAGGGGGCGCTCCACTTCACGATTAATTTAAATCTATCACTCCCCTTCCATTTTACTATTTTATATATATATATATATATTTTTCTGTCATTCATAAAGGCAGCTTTTACACACCGTTTTACTCTAAATACTTCCTGGTAATTCTAGGTGCTGTAAGCTGTTCGTGCCTTTATTCCACCAGGGCGCGATCTTCTCACAAACTTGAAGACTGTCACTCCCCATTCACGTTTTACAACTTATTGTTAATGATAAAGAGACAGCTTTTTACACACAGTTTTAAACAAAGTACTGATATTATTCCTCTTCAACTGACCGCTTTGTTTTCTATGCAAAAACCACTTCGCCACAGAAGACTCGATATTATTGGCATAGCAAGGTCTGCTCTTCTCCTCCTTTCAAAACTTGCTAAAAGCTGTATTTAAAAGAACAGATCGGCCGGGGTAATTCACACCCTTCAATGCCAGCTTAATGTTTAGGTTAGTGGGAATCACAGAGGAATTAGGGATGGAAACTTCTTTGCTGGTGGTAGAAGCGGTCTGGTGAATTTTTAGAGAGAAGAGGCCGTCGATGTTTGAATGTAGAAAATTGTTCTGGCTGCAGCCAGCAGTATGGACTTGTTGGTGTGTGTAGCTCCCAGTGTTCTGACAGCGCGACGTTTTAGGGAAGCATGTGATTCAGCAGCTACCAGTGGGCTTCGTGCGGCGGAGATTTTGTGGCTGTTAGCGGAGTTGATAACAGAGGGTCGTTAAGAGAAGCCTGCATGCAGTAGGCAAAGGAGTAATGTTTGCCGGCGGGGGACGTGCGGCGATTAACCTGTGCGGTAGTGAAAAGGAGTTAAAAAGAAGGAAGTGTGCGGATGCGGAAAGAATGGAATAATTGTGATAGGCTGCCGGCTGAGTAGTTTGGTGAATGTTTGGTGTGGGTCCGGCGCTGCCGATTGGATGGTGGTGCTGCAGTGTGAGTCAGATAAAAAAAAAAAAAAAAAACAGGAGTAGGATCCAATGGGACTAACTGGCATGTATAGACGTGTGTAATGCAAAAGGGCTGTTTTTGGTAGCATCTCTTGCTTATGGCCATACCACCCTAAACATGCCCGATCTCGTCTGATCTCGGAAGCTAAGTGGGGTAGGGTCTGGTTAGTACTTGGATGGGAGACTGCCTGGGAATACCACGTGCTGTAAGCTTTTCTCACTTTTACTTTATACAAGGGGCGCTCCACTTCACGATTAATTTAAATCTATCACTCCCCTTCCATTTTACTATTTTATATATATATATTTTTTCTCTCATTCATGAAGGCAGCTTTTACACACGTTTTACTCTAAATACTGCCTGGTAATTCTAGGTGCTGTAAGCTGTTCGTGCCTTTATTCCACCAGGGCATGATCTTCTCACAAACTTGAAGACTGTCACTCCCCATTCACGTTTTAGAACTTATTGTTAATAATAAAGAGACAGCTTTTTACACACAGTTTTAAACAAAGTACTGATATAATTCCTCTTCAACTCACCGCTTTGTTTTCTATGCAAAAACCACTTCGCCACAGAAGACTTGATATTGTTGGCATAGCAAGGTCTGCTCTTCTCCTCCTTTCAAAACTTGCTAAAAGCTGTATTTAAAAGAGCAGGTTGGCCGGGGTAATTCACACCCTTCAATGCCAGCTTAATGTTTAGGTTAGTGGGAATCACAGAGGAATTATAGATGGAAACTTCTATGCTGGTGGTAGAAGCGGTCTGGTGAATTTTTAGAGAGAAGAGGCCGTCGATGTTTCAATGTAGAAAATTGTTCTGGCTGCAGCCTGCAGTATGGACTTGTTGGCGTGTGTAGCTCCCAGTGTTCTGACAGCGTGACATTTTGGGGAAGCATGTGATTCAACAGCAACCAGTGGGCTTCGTGCGGCGGAGATTTTGTGGCTGTTAGCGGAGTTGATAACAGAGGGTCTTTAAGAGAAGCCTGCATGCGGTAGGCAAATGAGTAATGTTTGCCGGCGGGGGACGTGCGGCGATTAACCTGTTCGGTAGTGAAAAGGACTTAAAGAGAAGGAAGTGTGCGGATGCGGAAAGAATGGAATAATTGTGGTAGGCTGCCGGCTGAGTAGTTTGGTGAATGTTTGGTGTGGGTGCGGCGCTGCCGATTGGATGGTGGTGCTGCAGTGTGAGTCAGATAAAAAAAAAAAAAAACAGGAGTAGGATCCAATGGGACTAACTGGCATGTATAGACGCGTGTAATGCAAAAGGGCTGTTTTTGGTCGCGTCTCTCGCTTATGGCCATACCACCCTGAACACGCCCGATCTCATCCGATCTCGGAAGCCAAGCAGGGTAGGGTCTGGTTAGTACTTGGATGGGAGACCTCCTGGGAATACCAGGTGCTGTAAGCTTTTCTCACTGTTACTTTATACAGGGGGCGCTCCACTTCACGATTAATTTAAATCTATCACTCCCCTTCCATTTTACTATTTTATATATATATATATATATTTTTCTGTCATTCATAAAGGCAGCTTTTACACACCGTTTTACTCTAAATACTTCCTGGTAATTCTAGGTGCTGTAAGCTGTTCGTGCCTTTATTCCACCAGGGCGCGATCTTCTCACAAACTTGAAGACTGTCACTCCCCATTCACGTTTTACAACTTATTGTTAATGATAAAGAGACAGCTTTTTACACACAGTTTTAATCAAAGTACTGATATTATTCCTCTTCAACTGACCGCTTTGTTTTCTATGCAAAAACCACTTCGCCACAGAAGACTCGATATTATTGGCATAGCAAGGTCTGCTCTTCTCCTCCTTTCAAAACTTGCTAAAAGCTGTATTTAAAAGAACAGATTGGCCGGGGTAATTCACACCCTTCAATGCCAGCTTAATGTTTAGGTTAGTGGGAATCACAGAGGAATTAGGGATGGAAACTTCTTTGCTGGTGGTAGAAGCGGTCTGGTGAATTTTTAGAGAGAAGAGGCCGTCGATGTTTGAATGTAGAAAATTGTTCTGGCTGCAGCCAGCAGTATGGACTTGTTGGTGTGTGTAGCTCCCAGTGTTCTGACAGCGCGACGTTTTAGGGAAGCATGTGATTCAGCAGCTACCAGTGGGCTTCGTGCGGCGGAGATTTTGTGGCTGTTAGCGGAGTTGATAACAGAGGGTCGTTAAGAGAAGCCTGCATGCAGTAGGCAAAGGAGTAATGTTTGCCGGCGGGGGACGTGCGGCGATTAACCTGTGCGGTAGTGAAAAGGAGTTAAAAAGAAGGAAGTGTGCGGATGCGGAAAGAATGGAATAATTGTGGTAGGCTGCCGGCTGAGTAGTTTGGTGAATGTTTGGTGTGGGTCCGGCGCTGCCGATTGGATGGTGGTGCTGCAGTGTGAGTCAGATAAAAAAAAAAAAAAAACCAGGAGTAGGATCCAATGGGACTAACTGGCATGTATAGACGCGTGTAATGCAAAAGGGCTGTTTTTGGTCGCGTCTCTCGCTTATGGCCATACCACCCTGAACACGCCCGATCTCATCCGATCTCGGAAGCCAAGCAGGGTAGGGTCTGGTTAGTACTTGGATGGGAGACCTCCTGGGAATACTAGGTGCTGTAAGCTTTTCTCACTTTTACTTTATACAGGGGGCGCTCCACTTCACGATTAATTTAAATCTATCACTCCCCTTCCATTTTACTATTTAATATATATATATATTTTTCTCTCATTCATAAAGGCAGCTTTTACACACCGTTTTACTCTAAATACTTCCTGGTAATTCTAGGTGCTGTAAGCTGTTCGTGCCTTTATTCCACCAGGGCGCGATCTTCTCACAAACTTTAAGACTGTCACTCCCCATTCACGTTTTACAACTTATTGTTAATGATAAAGAGACAGCTTTTTACACACAGTTTTAAACAAAGTACTGATATTATTCCTCTTCAACTCACCGCTTTGTTTTCTATGCAAAAACCACTTCGCCACAGAAGACTCGATATTATTGGCATAGCAAGTTCTGCTCTTCTCCTTTCAAAACTTGCTAAAAGCTGTATTTAAAAGAACAGATTGGCCGGGGTAATTCACACCCTTCAATGCCAGCTTAATGTTTAGGTTAGTGGGAATCACAGAGGAATTAGGGATGGAAACTTCTTTGCTGGTGGTAGAAGCGGTCTGGTGAATTTTTAGAGAGAAGAGGCCGTCGATGTTTGAATGTAGAAAATTGTTCTGGCTGCAGCCTGCAGTATGGACTTGTTGGTGTGTGTAGCTCCCAGTGTTCTGACAGCGCGACGTTTTGGGGAAGCATGTGATTCAGCAGCTACCAGTGGGCTTCGTGCGGCGGAGATTTTGTGGCTGTTAGCGGAGTTGATAACAGAGGGTCGTTAAGAGAAGCCTGCATGCAGTAGGCAAAGGAGTAATGTTTGCCGGCGGGGGACGTGCGGCGATTAACCTGTGCGGTAGTGAAAAGGAGTTAAAAAGAAGGAAGTGTGCGGATGCGGAAAGAATGGAATAATTGTGGTAGGCTGCCGGCTGAGTAGTTTGGTGAATGTTTGGTGTGGGTCCGGCGCTGCCGATTGGATGGTGGTGCTGCAGTGTGAGTCAGATAAAAAAAAAAAAAAACCAGGAGTAGGATCCAATGGGACTAACTGGCATGTATAGAGGCGTGTAATGCAAAAGGGCTGTTTTTGTTCGCAGTTCTCGCTTATGGACATACCACCCTTAACACGCCTGATCTTGTATGATCTCGGAAGCTAAGCGGGTTAGGGTCTGGTTAGTACTTGGATGGGAGACTGCCTGGGAATACCACGTGCTGTAAGCTTTTCTCACTTTTACTTTATACAGGGGGCACTCCACCTCACGATTAATTTAAATCTATCACTCCCCTTCCATTTTACTATTTTATATATTTCTTTTTTCTCTCATTCATAAAGGCAGCTTTTACACACGTTTTACTCTAAATACTGCCTGGTAATTCTAGGTGCTGTAAGCTGTTCGTGCCTTTATTCCACCAGGGCACGATCTTCTCACAAACTTGAAGACTGTCACTCCCCATTCACGTTTTACAACTTATTGTTAATGATAAAGAGACAGCTTTTTACACACAGTTTTAAACAAAGTACTGATATAATTCCTCTTCAACTCACCGCTTTGTTTTCTATGCAAAAACCACTTCGCCACAGAATATTCGATATTATTGGCATATTATCTGCTCTTCTCCTCCTTTCAAAACTTGCTAAAAGCTGTATTTAAAAGAGCAGGTTGGCCGGGGTAATTCACACCCTTCAATGCCAGATTAATGTTTAGGTTAGTGGGAATCACAGAGGAATTAGGGATGGAAACTTCTTTGCTGATGGTAGAAGCGGTCTGGTGAATTTTTAGAGAGAAGAGGCCGTCGATGTTTCAATGTAGAAAATTGTTCTGGCTGCAGCCTGCAGTATGGACTTGTTGGCGTGTGTAGCTCCCAGTGTTCTGACAGCGTAACGTTTTGGGGAAGCATGTGATTCAACAGCTACCAGTGGGCTTCGTGCGGCAGAGATTTTGTGGCTGTTAGCGGAGTTGATAACAGAGGGTCGTTAAGAGAAGCCTGCATGAGGTAGGCAAAGGAGTAATGTTTGCCGGCGGGGGACGTGCGGCGATTAACCTGTGCGGTAGTGAAAAGGACTTAAAGAGAAGGAAGTGTGCGGATGCGGAAAGAATGGAATAATTGTGGTAGGCTGCCGGATGAGTAGTTTGGTGAATGTTTGGTGTGGGTCCGGTGCTGCCGATTGGATGGTGGTGCTGCAGTGTGAGTCAGATAAAAAAAAAAAAAACAGGAGTAGGATCCAATGGGACTAACTGGCATGTATAGACGCGTGTAATGCAAAAGGGCTATTTTTGGTAGTGTTTCTCGCTCACGGCCATACCACCCTGAACGCGCCCGATCTCGTCTGATCTCAGAAGCTAAGCAGGCTAGGGTCTGGTTAGTACTTGGGTGGGAGACCACCTGGAAATATCAGGTGCTGTAAGCTTTTCTCACTTTTACTTTATACAGGGGGCGCTCCACTTCACGATTAATTTAAATGTATCACTCCCCTTCCATTTTACTATTTTATATATTTCTTTTTTCTCTCATTCATAAAGGCAGCTTTTACACACCGTTTTACTCTAAATACTGCCTGGTAATTCTAGGTGCTGTAAGCTCTTCGTGCCTTTATTCCACCAGGGCGCGATCTTCTCACAAACTTGAAGACTGTCACTCCCCATTCACGTTTTACAACTTATTGTTAATAATAAGGAGACAGCTTTTTACACACAGTTTTAAACAAAGTACTAATATAATTCCTCTTCAACTCACCGCTTTGTTTTCTATGCAAAAACGACTTCACCACAGAAGACTCGTTATTATTGGCATAGCAAGGTCTGCTCTTCTCCTCCTTTCAAAACTTGCTAAAAGCTGTATTTAAAAGAGCAGGTTGGCCGGGGTAATTCACACCCTTCAATGCCAGCTTAATGTTTAGGTTAGTGGGAATCACAGAGGAATTAGGGATGGAAACTTCTTTGCTGGTGGTAGAAGCGGTCTGGTGAATTTTTAGAGAGAAGAGGCCGTCAATGTTTGAATGTAGAAAATTGTTCTGGCTGCAGCCTGCAGTATGGACTTGTTGGTGTGTCTAGCTCCCAGTGTTCTGACAGCGCGACGTTTTGGGGAAGCATGTGATTCAGCAGCTACCAGTGGGCTTCGTGCGGCGGAGATTTTGTGGCTGTTAGCTGAGTTGATAGCAGAGGGTCGTTAAGAGAAGCCTGCATGCGGTAGGCAAAGGAGTAATGTTTGCCGGCGGGGGACGTGCGGCGATTAACCTGTGCGGTAGTGAAAAGGAGTTAAAGAGAAGGAAGTGTGCGGATGCGGAAAGAATGGAATAATTGTGGTAGGCTGCCGGATGAGTAGTTTGGTGAATGTTTGGTGTGGGTCCGGTTCTGCCGATTGGATGGTGGTGCTGCAGTGTGAGTCAGATAAAAAAAAAAAAAAAAACAGGAGTAGGATCCAATGAGACTAACTGGCATGTATAGACGCGTGTAATGCAAAAGGGCTATTTTTGGTAGTGTCTCTTGCTTACGGCCTTACCACCCTGAACGTGCCCGATCTCGTCTGATCTCAGAAGCTAAGCAGGCTAGGGTCTGGTTAGTACTTGGATGGGAGACCACCTGGAAATACCAGGTGCTGTAAGCTTTTCTCACTTTTACTTTATACAGGGGGCGCTCCACTTCACGATTAATTTAAATCTATCACTCCCCTTCCATTTTACTATTTTATATATATATATATATATTTTTCTCTCATTCATAAAGGCAGCTTTTACACACCGTTTTACTCTAAATACTTCCTGGTAATTCTAGGTGCTGTAAGCTGTTCGTGCCTTTATTCCACCAGGGCGCGATCTTCTCACAAACTTGAAGACTGTCACTCCCCATTCACGTTTTACAACTTATTGTTAATGATAAAGAGACAGCTTTTTACACACAGTTTTAAACAAAGTACTGATATAATTCCTCTTCAACTCACCGCTTTGTTTTCTATGCAAAAACCACTTCGCCACAGAAGACTCGATATTATTGGCAAAGCAAGGTCTGCTCTTCTCCTCCCTTCAAAACTTGCTAAAAGCTGTATTTAAAAGAGCAGGTTGGCCGGGGTAATTCACACCCTTCAATGCCAGATTAATGTTTAGGTTAGTGGGAATCACAGAGTAATTAGGGATGGAAACTTCTTTGCAGGTGGTAGAAGCGGTCTGGTGAATTTTTAAAGAGAAGAGGCCGTCGATGTTTGAATGTAGAAAATTGTTCTGGCTGCAGCCTGCAGTATGGACTTGTTGGTGTGTGTAGCTCCCAGTGTTCTGACAGCGCGACGTTTTGGGGAAGCATGTGATTCAACAGCTACCAGTGGGCTTCGTGCGGCAGAGATTTTGTGGCTGTTAGCGGAGTTGATAACAGAGGGTTGTTAAGAGAAGCCTGCATGCAGTAGGCAAAGGAGTAATGTTTGCCGGCGGGGGACGTGCGGCGATTAACCTGTGCGGTAGTGAAAAGGAGTTAAAGAGAAGGAAGTGTGCGGATGCGGAAAGAATGGAATAATTGTGGTAGGCTGCCGGATGAGTAGTTTGGTGAATGTTTGGTGTGGGTCCGGTGCTGCCGATTGGATGGTGGTGCTGCAGTGTGAGTCAGATAAAAAAAAAAAAAAACAGGAGTAGGATCCAATGGGACTAACTGGCATGTATAGACGCGTGTAATGCAAAAGGGCTATTTTTGGTAGTGTTTCTCGCTCACGGCCATACCACCCTGAACGCGCCCGATCTCGTCTGATCTCAGAAGCTAAGCAGGCTAGGGTCTGGTTAGTACTTGGGTGGGAGACCACCTGGAAATATCAGGTGCTGTAAGCTTTTCTCACTTTTACTTTATACAGGGGGCGCTCCACTTCACGATTAATTTAAATGTATCACTCCCCTTCCATTTTACTATTTTATATATTTCTTTTTTCTCTCATTCATAAAGGCAGCTTTTACACACCGTTTTACTCTAAATACTGCCTGGTAATTCTAGGTGCTGTAAGCTCTTCGTGCCTTTATTCCACCAGGGCGCGATCTTCTCACAAACTTGAAGACTGTCACTCCCCATTCACGTTTTACAACTTATTGTTAATAATAAGGAGACAGCTTTTTACACACAGTTTTAAACAAAGTACTAATATAATTCCTCTTCAACTCACCGCTTTGTTTTCTATGCAAAAACGACTTCACCACAGAAGTCTCGTTATTATTGGCATAGCAAGGTCTGCTCTTCTCCTCCTTTCAAAACTTGCTAAAAGCTGTATTTAAAAGAGCAGGTTGGCCGGGGTAATTCACACCCTTCAATGCCAGCTTAATGTTTAGGCTAGTGGGAATCACAGAGGAATTAGGGATGGAAACTTCTTTGCTGGTGGTAGAAGCGGTCTGGTGAATTTTTAGAGAGAAGAGGCCGTCAATGTTTGAATGTAGAAAATTGTTCTGGCTGCAGCCTGCAGTATGGACTTGTTGGTGTGTCTAGCTCCCAGTGTTCTGACAGCGCGACGTTTTGGGGAAGCATGTGATTCAGCAGCTACCAGTGGGCTTCGTGCGGCGGAGATTTTGTGGCTGTTAGTGGAGTTGATAACAGAAGGGCATTAAGAGAAGCCTGCATGCGGTAGGCAAAGGAGTAATGTTTGCCGGCGGGGGACGTGTGGCGATTAACCTGTGCGGTAGTGAAGAGGAGTTAAAGAGAAGGAACTGTGCAGATGCGGAAAGAATGGAATAATTGTGGTAGGCTGCCGGATGAGTAGTTTGGTGAATGTTTGGTGTGGGTCCGGTTCTGCCGATTGGATGGTGGTGCTGCAGTGTGAGTCAGATAAAAAAAAAAAAAAAACAGGAGTAGGATCCAATGAGACTAACTGGCATGTATAGACGCGTGTAATGCAAAAGGGCTATTTTTGGTAGTGTCTCTTGCTTACGGCCATACCACCCTGAACGTGCCCGATCTCGTCTGATCTCAGAAGCTAAGCAGGCTAGGGTCTGGTTAGTACTTGGATGGGAGACCACCTGGAAATACCAGGTGCTGTAAGCTTTTCTCACTTTTACTTTATACAGGGGGCGCTCCACTTCACGATTAATTTAAATCTATCACTCCCCTTCCATTTTACTATTTTATATATATATATATATATTTTTCTCTCATTCATAAAGGCAGCTTTTACACACCGTTTTACTCTAAATACTTCCTGGTAATTCTAGGTGCTGTAAGCTGTTCGTGCCTTTATTCCACCAGGGCGCGATCTTCTCACAAACTTGAAGACTGTCACTCCCCATTCACGTTTTACAACTTATTGTTAATGATAAAGAGACAGCTTTTTACACACAGTTTTAAACAAAGTACTGATATTATTCCTCTTCAACTCACCGCTTTGTTTTCTATGCAAAAACCACTTCGCCACAGAAGACTCGATATTATTGGCATAGCAAGTTCTGCTCTTCTCCTTTCAAAACTTGCTAAAAGCTGTATTTAAAAGAACAGATTGGCCGGGGTAATTCACACCCTTCAATGCCAGCTTAATGTTTAGGTTAGTGGGAGTCACAGAGGAATTAGGGATGGAAACTTCTTTGCTGGTGGTAGAAGCGGTCTGGTGAATTTTTAGAGAGAAGAGGCCGTCGATGTTTGAATGTAGAAAATTGTTCTGGCTGCAGCCTGCAGTATGGACTTGTTCGTGTGTGTAGCTCCCAGTGTTCTGACAGCGCGACGTTTTGGGGAAGCATGTTATTCAGCAGCTACCAGTGGGCTTCGTGCGGCGGAGATTTTGTGGCTGTTAGCGGAGTTGATAACAGAGAGTCGTTAAGAGAAGCCTGCATGCGGTAGGCAAAGGAGTAATGTTTGCCGGCGGGGGACGTGCGGCGATTAACCTGTGCGGTAGTGAAAAGGAGTTAAAGAGAAGGAAGTGTGCGGATGCGGAAAGAATGGAATAATTGTGGTAGGCTGCCGGCTGAGTAGTTTGGTGAATGTTTGGTGTGGGTCCGGCACTGCCGATTGGATGGTGGGGCTGCAGTGTGAGTCAGATAAAAAAAAAAAAAAAAAAACAGGAGTAGGATTCAATGGGACCAACTGGCATGTATAGACGCGTGTAATGCAAAAGGGCTGTTTTTGGTCGCGTCTCTCGCTTACGGCCATACCACCCTGAACACGCCCGATCTCATCCGATCTCGGAAGCCAAGCAGGGTAGGGTCTAGTTAGTACTTGGATGGGAGACCTCCTGGGAATACCAGGTGCTGTAAGCTTTTCTTACTTTTACTTTAAACGGGGGGCGCTCCACTTCACGATTAATTTAAATCTATCACTCCCCTTCCATTTTACTATTTTATATATATATATATTTTTTCTCTCATTCATAAAGGCAGCTTTTAGAAACCGTTTTACTCTAAATACTTCCTGGTAATTCTAGGTGCTGTAAGCTGTTCGTGCCTTTATTCCACCAGGGCGCGATCTTCTCACAAACTTGAAGACTGTCACTCCCCATTCACGTTTTACAACTTATTGTTAATGATAAAGAGACAGCTTTTTACACACAGTTTTAAACAAAGTACTGATATTATTCCTCTTCAACTGACCGCTTTGTTTTCTATGCAAAAACCACTTCGCCACAGAAGACTCGATATTATTGGCATAGCAAGTTCTGCTCTTCTCCTTTCAAAACTTGCTAAAAGCTGTATTTAAAAGAACAGATTGGCCGGGGTAATTCACACCCTTCAATGCCAGCTTAATGTTTAGGTTAGTGGGAATCACAGAGGAATTAGGGATGGAAACTTCTTTGCTGGTGGTAGAAGCGGTCTGGTGAATTTTTAGAGAGAAGAGGCCGTCGATGTTTGAATGTAGAAAATTGTTCTGGCTGCAGCCTGCAGTATGGACTTGTTGGTGTGTGTAGCTCCCAGTGTTCTGACAGCGCGACGTTTTGGGGAAGCATGTGATTCAGCAGCTACCAGTGGGCTTCGTGCGGCGGAGATTTTGTGGCTGTTAGCGGAGTTGATAACAGAGGGTCGTTAAGAGAAGCCTGCATGCAGTAGGCAAAGGAGTAATGTTTGCCGGCGGGGGACGTGCGGCGATTAACCTGTGCGGTAGTGAAAAGGAGTTAAAAATAAGGAAGTGTGCGGATGCAGAAAGAATGGAATAATTGTGGTAGGCTGCCGGCTGAGTAGTTTGGTGAATGTTTGGTGTGGGTCCGGCGCTGCCGATTGGATGGTGGTGCTGCAGTGTGAGTCAGATAAAAAAAAAAAAAAGAACATTAGTAGGATCCAATGGGACCAACTGGCATGTATAGAGGCGTGTAATGCAAAAGGGCTGTTTTTGGTAGCATGTCTCGCTTACGGCCATACCACCCTGAACACGCCCGATCTCGTCTGATCTCGGAAGCTAAGCAGGGTAGGGTATGGTTAGTACATGGATGGGAGACCACCTGGGAATACCAGGTGCTGTAAGCTTTTCTCACTTTTACTTTATACAGGGGGCGCTCCACTTCACGATTAATTTAAATCTATCACTCCCCTTCCATTTTACTATTTTATATATATATATATATATTTTTCTCTCATTCATAAAGGCAGCTTTTACACACCGTTTTACTCTAAATACTTCCTGGTAATTCTAGGTGCTGTAAGCTGTTCGTGCCTTTATTCCACCAGGGCGCGATCTTCTCACAAACTTGAAGACTGTCACTCCCCATTCACGTTTTACAACTTATTGTTAATGATAAAGAGACAGCTTTTTACACACAGTTTTAAACAAAGTACTGATATTATTCCTCTTCAACTCACCGCTTTGTTTTCTATGCAAAAACCACTTCGCCACAGAAGACTCGATATTATTGGCATAGCAAGTTCTGCTCTTCTCCTTTCAAAACTTGCTAAAAGCTGTATTTAAAAGAACAGATTGGCCGGGGTAATTCACACCCTTCAATGCCAGCTTAATGTTTAGGTTAGTGGGAGTCACAGAGGAATTAGGGATGGAAACTTCTTTGCTGGTGGTAGAAGCGGTCTGGTGAATTTTTAGAGAGAAGAGGCCGTCGATGTTTGAATGTAGAAAATTGTTCTGGCTGCAGCCTGCAGTATGGACTTGTTGGTGTGTGTAGCTCCCAGTGTTCTGACAGCGCGACGTTTTGGGGAAGCATGTTATTCAGCAGCTACCAGTGGGCTTCGTGCGGCGGAGATTTTGTGGCTGTTAGCGGAGTTGATAACAGAGAGTCGTTAAGAGAAGCCTGCATGCGGTAGGCAAAGGAGTAATGTTTGCCGGCGGGGGACGTGCGGCGATTAACCTGTGCGGTAGTGAAAAGGAGTTAAAGAGAAGGAAGTGTGCGGATGCGGAAAGAATGGAATAATTGTGGTAGGCTGCCGGCTGAGTAGTTTGGTGAATGTTTGGTGTGGGTCCGGCACTGCCGATTGGATGGTGGGGCTGCAGTGTGAGTCAGATAAAAAAAAAAAAAAAAAAACAGGAGTAGGATTCAATGGGACCAACTGGCATGTATAGACGCGTGTAATGCAAAAGGGCTGTTTTTGGTCGCGTCTCTCGCTTACGGCCATACCACCCTGAACACGCCCGATCTCATCCGATCTCGGAAGCCAAGCAGGGTAGGGTCTGGTTAGTACTTGGATGGGAGACCTCCTGGGAATACCAGGTGCTGTAAGCTTTTCTTACTTTTACTTTAAACGGGGGGCGCTCCACTTCACGATTAATTTAAATCTATCACTCCCCTTCCATTTTACTATTTTATATATATATATATTTTTTCTCTCATTCATAAAGGCAGCTTTTAGAAACCGTTTTACTCTAAATACTTCCTGGTAATTCTAGGTGCTGTAAGCTGTTCGTGCCTTTATTCCACCAGGGCGCGATCTTCTCACAAACTTGAAGACTGTCACTCCCCATTCACGTTTTACAACTTATTGTTAATGATAAAGAGACAGCTTTTTACACACAGTTTTAAACAAAGTACTGATATTATTCCTCTTCAACTGACCGCTTTGTTTTCTATGCAAAAACCACTTCGCCACAGAAGACTCGATATTATTGGCATAGCAAGTTCTGCTCTTCTCCTTTCAAAACTTGCTAAAAGCTGTATTTAAAAGAACAGGTTGGCCGGGGTAATTCACACCCTTCAATGCCAGCTTAATGTTTAGGTTAGTGGGAATCACAGAGGAATTAGGGATGGAAACTTCTTTGCTGGTGGTAGAAGCGGTCTGGTGAATTTTTAGAGAGAAGAGGCCGTCGATGTTTGAATGTAGAAAATTGTTCTGGCTGCAGCCTGCAGTATGGACTTGTTGGTGTGTGTAGCTCCCAGTGTTCTGACAGCGCGACGTTTTGGGGAAGCATGTGATTCAGCAGCTACCAGTGGGCTTCGTGCGGCGGAGATTTTGTGGCTGTTAGCGGAGTTGATAACAGAGGGTCGTTAAGAGAAGCCTGCATGCAGTAGGCAAAGGAGTAATGTTTGCCGGCGGGGGACGTGCGGCGATTAACCTGTGCGGTAGTGAAAAGGAGTTAAAAATAAGGAAGTGTGCGGATGCGGAAAGAATGGAATAATTGTGGTAGGCTGCCGGCTGAGTAGTTTGGTGAATGTTTGGTGTGGGTCCGGCGCTGCCGATTGGATGGTGGTGCTGCAGTGTGAGTCAGATAAAAAAAAAAAAAAGAACATTAGTAGGATCCAATGGGACCAACTGGCATGTATAGAGGCGTGTAATGCAAAAGGGATGTTTTTGGTAGCATCTCTCGCTTATGGCCATACCACCCTGAACACGCCTGATCTCGTCTGATCTCGGAAGCTAAGCAGGGTAGGGTATGGTTAGTACATGGATGGGAGACCACCTGGGAATACCAGGTGCTGTAAGCTTTTCTCACTTTTACTTTATACAGGGGGCGCTCCACTTCACGATTAATTTAAATCTATCACTCCCCTTCCATTTTACTATTTTATATATATATATATATATTTTTTTTTCTCTCATTCATAAAGGCAGCTTTTACACACCGTTTTACTCTAAATACTTCCTGGTAATTCTAGGTGCTGTAAGCTGTTCGTGCCTTTATTCCACCAGGGCGCGATTTTCTCACAAACTTGATGACTGTCACTCCCCATTCACGTTTTACAACTTATTGTTAATGATAAAGAGATAGCTTTTTACACACAGTTTTAAACAAAGTACTGATATTATTCCTCTTCAACTGACCGCTTTGTTTTCTATGCAAAAACCACTTCGCCACAGAAGACTCGATATTATTGGCATAGCAAGTTCTGCTCTTCTCCTTTCAAAACTTGCTAAAAGCTGTATTTAAAAGAACAGATTGGCCGGGGTAATTCACACCCTTCAATGCCAGCTTAATGTTTAGGTTAGTGGGAGTCACAGAGGAATTAGGGATGGAAACTTCTTTGCTGGTGGTAGAAGCGGTCTGGTGAATTTTTAGAGAGAAGAGGCCGTCGATGTTTGAATGTAGAAAATTGTTCTGGCTGCAGCCTGCAGTATGGACTTGTTGGTGTGTGTAGCTCCCAGTGATCTGACAGCGCGACGTTTTGGGGAAGCATGTGATTCAGCAGCTACCAGTGGGCTTCGTGCGGCGGAGATTTTGTGGCTGTTAGCGGAGTTGATAACAGAGGGTCGTTAAGAGAAGCCTGCATGCAGTAGGCAAAGGAGTAATGTTTGCCGGCGGGGGACGTGCGGCGATTAACCTGTGCGGTAGTGAAAAGGAGTTAAAGAGAAGGAAGTGTGCGGATGCGGAAAGAATGGAATAATTGTGGTAGGCTGCCGGCTGAGTAGTTTGGTGAATGTTTGGTGTGGGTCCGGCGTTGCCGATTGGATGGTGGGGCTGCAGTGGGAGTCAGATAAAAAAAAAAAAAAAAACAGGAGTAGGATCCAATGGGACCAACTGGCATGTATAGAGGCGTGTAATGCAAAAGGGCTGTTTTTGGTAGCGTCTCTCGCTTATGGCCATACCACCCTGAACACGCCCGATCTCGTCTGATCTCGGAAGCTAAGCAGGGTAGGGTCTGGTTAGTACTTGGATGGGAGACCACCTGGGAATACCAGGTGCTGTGAGCTTTTCTCACTTTTACTTTATACAGGGGGCGCTCCACTTCACGATTAATTTAAATCTATCACTCCCCTTCCATTTTACTATTATATATATATATATTTTTTTTTTCTCTCATTCATAAAGGCAGCTTTTAGAAACTGTTTTACTCTAAATACTTCCTGGTAATTCTAGGTGCTGTAAGCTGTTCGTGCCTTTATTCCACCAGGGCGCGATTTTCTCACAAACTTGATGACTGTCACTCCCCATTCACGTTTTACAACTTATTGTTAATGATAAAGAGACAGCTTTTTACACACAGTTTTAAACAAAGTACTGATATTATTCCTCTTCAACTGACCGCTTTGTTTTCTATGCAAAAACCACTTCGCCACAGAAGACTCGATATTATTGGCATAGCAAGTTCTGCTCTTCTCCTTTCAAAACTTGCTAAAAGCTGTATTTAAAAGAACAGATTGGCCGGGGTAATTCACACCCTTCAATGCCAGCTTAATGTTTAGGTTAGTGGGAGTCACAGAGGAATTAGGGATGGAAACTTCTTTGCTGGTGGTAGAAGCGGTCTGGTGAATTTTTAGAGAGAAGAGGCCGTCGATGTTTGAATGTAGAAAATTGTTCTGGCTGCAGCCTGCAGTATGGACTTGTTGGTGTGTGTAGCTCCCAGTGTTCTGACAGCGCGACGTTTTGGGGAAGCATGTGATTCAGCAGCTACCAGTGGGCTTCGTGCGGCGGAGATTTTGTGGCTGTTAGCGGAGTTGATAACAGAGGGTCGTTAAGAGAAGCCTGCATGCAGTAGGCAAAGGAGTAATGTTTGCCGGCGGGGGACGTGCGGCGATTAACCTGTGCGGTAGTGAAAAGGAGTTAAAGAGAAGGAAGTGTGCGGATGCGGAAAGAATGGAATAATTGTGGTAGGCTGCCGGCTGAGTAGTTTGGTGAATGTTTGGTGTGGGTCCGGCGTTGCCGATTGGATGGTGGGGCTGCAGTGTGAGTCAGATAAAAAAAAAAAAAAAAAACAGGAGTAGGATCCAATGGGACCAACTGGCATGTATAGAGGCGTGTAATGCAAAAGGGCTGTTTTTGGTAGCGTCTCTCGCTTATGGCCATACCACCCTGAACACGCCCGATCTCGTCTGATCTCGGAAGCTAAGCAGGGTAGGGTCTGGTTAGTACTTGGATGGGAGACCACCTGGGAATACCAGGTGCTGTAAGCTTTTCTCACTTTTACTTTATACAGGGGGCGCTCCACTTCACGATTAATTTAAATCTATCACTCCCCTTTCATTTTACTATTTTATATATATTTTTTTTTTTTTCTCTCATTCATAAAGGCAGCTTTTAGAAACTGTTTTACTCTAAATACTTCCTGGTAATTCTAGGTGCTGTAAGCTGTTCGTGCCTTTATTCCACCAGGGCGCGATCTTCTCACAAACTTGAAGACTGTCACTCCCCATTCACATTTTACAACTTATTGTTAATGATAAAGAGACAGCTTTTTACACACAGTTTTAAACAAAGTACTGATATTATTCCTCTTCAACTGACCGCTTTGTTTTCTATGCAAAAACCACTTCGCCACAGAAGACTCGATATTATTGGCATAGCAAGTTCTGCTCTTCTCCTTTCAAAACTTGCTAAAAGCTGTATTTAAAAGAACAGATTGGCCGGGGTAATTCACACCCTTCAATGCCAGCTTAATGTTTAGGTTAGTGGGAGTCACAGAGGAATTAGGGATGGAAACTTCTTTGCTGGTGGTAGAAGCGGTCTGGTGAATTTTTAGAGAGAAGAGGCCGTCGATGTTTGAATGTAGAAAATTGTTCTGGATGCAGCCTGCAGTATGGACCTGTTGGTGTGTGTAGCTCCCAGTGTTCTGACAGCGCGACGTTTTGGGGAAGCATGTGATTCAGCAGCAACCAGTGGGCTTCGTGCGGCGGAGATTTTGTGGCTGTTAGCGGAGTTGATAACAGAGGGTCGTTAAGAGAAGCCTGCATGCAGTAGGCAAAGGAGTAATGTTTGCCGGCGGGGGACGTGCGGCGATTAACCTGTGCGGTAGTGAAAAGGAGTTAAAAAGAAGGAAGTGTGCGGATGCGGAAAGAATGGAATAATTGTGGTAGGCTGCTGGCTGAGTAGTTTGGTGAATGTTTGGTGTGGGTCCGGCGCTGCCGATTGGATGGTGGGGCTGCAGTGTGAGTCAGATAAAAAAAAAAAAAAGAACATTAGTAGGATCCAATGGGACCAACTGGCATGTATAGAGGCGTGTAATGCAAAAGGGCTGTTTTGGGTAGCGTCTCTCGCTTATGGCGATACCACCCTGAACACGCCCGATCTCATCTGATCTTGTAAGCTAAGCAGGGTAGGGTCTGGTTAGTACTTGGATGGGAGACCTCCTGGGAATACCAGGTGCTGTAAGCTTTTCTCACTTTTACTTTATACAGGGGGCGCTCCACTTCACGATTAATTTAAATCTATCACTCCCCTTCCATTTTACTATTTTATATATATATATATATATTTTTCTCTCATTCATAAAGGTAGCTTTTACACACCGTTTTACTCTAAATACTTCCTGGTAATTCAAGGTGCTCTAAGTTGTTCGTGCCTTTATTCCACCAGGGCGCGAACTTCTCACAAACTTGAAGACTGTCACTCCCCATTCACGTTTTACAACTTATTGTTAATGATAAAGAGACAGCTTTTTACACACAGTTGTAAACAAAGTACTGATATTATTCCTCTTCAACTGACCGCTTTGTTTTCTATGCAAAAACCACTTCGCCACAGAAGACTCGATATTATTGGCATAGCAAGTTCTGCTCTTCTTCTTTCAAAACTTGCTAAAAGCTGTATTTAAAAGAACAGATTGGCCGGGGTAATTCACACCCTTCAATGCCAGCTTAATGTTTAGGTTAGTGGGAATCACAGAGGAATTAGGGATGGAAACTTCTTTGCTGGTGGTAGAAGCGGTCTGGTGAATTTTTAGAGAGAAGAGGCCGTCGATGTTTGAATGTAGAAAATTGTTCTGGCTGCAGCCTGCAGTATGGACTTGTTGGTGCGTGTAGCTCCCAGTGTTCTGACAGCGCGACGTTTTGGGGAAGCATGTGATTCAGCAGCTACCAGTGGGCTTCGTGCGGCGGAGATTTTGTGGCTGTTAGTGGAGTTGATAACAGAAGGTCATTAAGAGAAGCCTGCATGCGGTAGGCAAAGGAGTAATGTTTGCCGGCGGGGGACGTGCGGCGATTAACCTGTGCGGTAGTGAAAAGGAGTTAAAGAGAAGGAAGTGTGCGGATGCGGAAAGAATGGAATAATTGTGGTAGGCTGCCGGTTGAGTAGTTTGGTGAATGTTTGGTGTGGGTCCGGCGTTGCCGATTGGATGGTGGGGCTGCAGTGTGAGTCAGATAAAAAAAAAAAAAAAAACAGGAGTAGGATCCAATGGGACCAACTGGCATGTATAGAGGCGTGTAATGCAAAAGGGCTGTTTTTGGTAACGTCTCTCGCTTATGGCCATACCACCCTGAACACGCCCGATCTCGTCTGATCTCGGAAGCTAAGCAGGGTAGGGTCTGGTTAGTATTTGGATGGGAGACCACCTGGGAATACCAGGTGCTGTAAGCTTTTCTCACTTTTACTTTATACAGGGGGCGCTCCACTTCACGATTAATTTAAATCTATCACTCCCCTTCCATTTTACTATTTTATATATATATATATTTTTTTTCTCTCATTCATGAAGGCAGCTTTTAGAAACCGTTTTACTCTAAATACTTCCTGGTAATTCTAGGTGCTGTAAGCTGTTCGTGCCTTTATTCCACCAGGGCGCGATCTTCTCACAAACTTGAAGACTGTCACTCCCCATTCACATTTTACAACTTATTGTTAATGATAAAGAGACAGCTTTTTACACACAGTTTTAAACAAAGTACTGATATTATTCCTCTTCAACTGACCGCTTTGTTTTCTATGCAAAAACCACTTCGCCACAGAAGACTCGATATTATTGGCATAGCAAGTTCTGCTCTTCTCCTTTCAAAACTTGCTAAAAGCTGTATTTAAAAGAACAGGTTGGCCGGGGTAATTCACACCCTTCAATGCCAGCTTAATGTTTAGGTTAGTGGGAATCACAGAGGAATTAGGGATGGAAACTTCTTTGCTGGTGGTAGAAGCGGTCTGGTGAATTTTTAGAGAGAAGAGGCCGTCGATGTTTGAATGTAGAAAATTGTTCTGGCTGCAGCCTGCAGTATGGACTTGTTGGTGTGTGTAGCTCCCAGTGTTCTGACAGCGCGACGTTTTGGGGAAGCATGTGATTCAGCAGCTACCAGTGGGCTTCGTGCGGCGGAGATTTTGTGGCTGTTAGCGGAGTTGATAACAGAGGGTCGTTAAGAGAAGCCTGCATGCAGTAGGCAAAGGAGTAATGTTTGCCGGCGGGGGACGTGCGGCGATTAACCTGTGCGGTAGTGAAAAGGAGTTAAAAATAAGGAAGTGTGCGGATGCGGAAAGAATGGAATAATTGTGGTAGGCTGCCGGCTGAGTAGTTTGGTGAATGTTTGGTGTGGGTCCGGCGCTGCCGATTGGATGGTGGGGCTGGAGTGTGAGTCAGATAAAAAAAAAAAAAAAAAAAACAGGAGTAGGATCCACTTGGACTAACTGGCATGTATAGAGGAGTGTAATGCAAAAGGGCTGTTTTTGGTAGCATCTCTCGCTTACGGCCATACCACCCTGAACATGCCCGATCTCGTCTGATCTCGGAAGCTAAGCAGGGTAGGGTGTGGTTAGTACTTGGATGGGAGACCACCTGGGAATACCAGGTGCTGTAAGCTTTTCTCACTTTTACTTTATACAGGGGGCGCTCCACTTCACGATTAATTTAAATCTATCACTCCCCTTCCATTTTACTATTTTATATATATATATATATTTTTTTCTCTCATTCCTAAAGGCAGCTTTTAGAAACCGTTTTACTCTAAATACTTCCTGGTAATTCTAGGTGCTGTAAGCTGTTCGTGCCTTTATTCCACCAGCGCGCGATCTTCTCACAAACTTGAAGACTGTCACTCCCCATTCACGTTTTACAACTTATTGTTAATGATAAAGAGACAGCTTTTTACACACAGTTTTAAACAAAGTACTGATATTATTCCTCTTCAACTGACCGCTTTGTTTTCTATGCAAAAACCACTTCGCCACAGAAGACTCGATATTATTGGCATAGCAAGTTCTGCTCTTCTCCTTTCAAAACTTGCTAAAAGCTGTATTTAAAAGAACAGATTGGCCGGGGTAATTCACACCCTTCAATGCCAGCTTAATGTTTAGGTTAGTGGGAGTCACAGAGGAATTAGGGATGGAAACTTCTTTGCTGGTGGTAGAAGCGGTCTGGTGAATTTTTAGAGAGAAGAGGCCGTCGATGTTTGAATGTAGAAAATTGTTCTGGATGCAGCCTGCAGTATGGACCTGTTGGTGTGTGTAGCTCCCAGTGTTCTGACAGCGCGACGTTTTGGGGAAGCATGTGATTCAGCAGCAACCAGTGGGCTTCGTGCGGCGGAGATTTTGTGGCTGTTAGCGGAGTTGATAACAGAGGGTCGTTAAGAGAAGCCTGCATGCAGTAGGCAAAGGAGTAATGTTTGCCGGCGGGGGACGTGCGGCGATTAACCTGTGCGGTAGTGAAAAGGAGTTAAAAAGAAGGAAGTGTGCGGATGCGGAAAGAATGGAATAATTGTGGTAGGCTGCTGGCTGAGTAGTTTGGTGAATGTTTGGTGTGGGTCCGGCGCTGCCGATTGGATGGTGGGGCTGCAGTGTGAGTCAGATAAAAAAAAAAAAAAGAACATTAGTAGGATCCAATGGGACCAACTGGCATGTATAGAGGCGTGTAATGCAAAAGGGCTGTTTTGGGTAGCGTCTCTCGCTTATGGCGATACCACCCTGAACACGCCCGATCTCATCTGATCTTGTAAGCTAAGCAGGGTAGGGTCTGGTTAGTACTTGGATGGGAGACCTCCTGGGAATACCAGGTGCTGTAAGCTTTTCTCACTTTTACTTTATACAGGGGGCGCTCCACTTCACGATTAATTTAAATCTATCACTCCCCTTCCATTTTACTATTTTATATATATATATATATATTTTTCTCTCATTCATAAAGGTAGCTTTTACACACCGTTTTACTCTAAATACTTCCTGGTAATTCAAGGTGCTCTAAGTTGTTCGTGCCTTTATTCCACCAGGGCGCGAACTTCTCACAAACTTGAAGACTGTCACTCCCCATTCACGTTTTACAACTTATTGTTAATGATAAAGAGACAGCTTTTTACACACAGTTGTAAACAAAGTACTGATATTATTCCTCTTCAACTGACCGCTTTGTTTTCTATGCAAAAACCACTTCGCCACAGAAGACTCGATATTATTGGCATAGCAAGTTCTGCTCTTCTTCTTTCAAAACTTGCTAAAAGCTGTATTTAAAAGAACAGATTGGCCGGGGTAATTCACACCCTTCAATGCCAGCTTAATGTTTAGGTTAGTGGGAATCACAGAGGAATTAGGGATGGAAACTTCTTTGCTGGTGGTAGAAGCGGTCTGGTGAATTTTTAGAGAGAAGAGGCCGTCGATGTTTGAATGTAGAAAATTGTTCTGGCTGCAGCCTGCAGTATGGACTTGTTGGTGCGTGTAGCTCCCAGTGTTCTGACAGCGCGACGTTTTGGGGAAGCATGTGATTCAGCAGCTACCAGTGGGCTTCGTGCGGCGGAGATTTTGTGGCTGTTAGTGGAGTTGATAACAGAAGGTCATTAAGAGAAGCCTGCATGCGGTAGGCAAAGGAGTAATGTTTGCCGGCGGGGGACGTGCGGCGATTAACCTGTGCGGTAGTGAAAAGGAGTTAAAGAGAAGGAAGTGTGCGGATGCGGAAAGAATGGAATAATTGTGGTAGGCTGCCGGTTGAGTAGTTTGGTGAATGTTTGGTGTGGGTCCGGCGTTGCCGATTGGATGGTGGGGCTGCAGTGTGAGTCAGATAAAAAAAAAAAAAAAAACAGGAGTAGGATCCACTTGGACTAACTGGCATGTATAGAGGAGTGTAATGCAAAAGGGCTGTTTTTGGTAGCATCTCTCGCTTACGGCCATACCACCCTGAACATGCCCGATCTCGTCTGATCTCGGAAGCTAAGCAGGGTAGGGTGTGGTTAGTACTTGGATGGGAGACCACCTGGGAATACCAGGTGCTGTAAGCTTTTCTCACTTTTACTTTATACAGGGGGCGCTCCACTTCACGATTAATTTAAATCTATCACTCCCCTTCCATTTTACTATTTTATATATATATATATATTTTTCTCTCATTCATAAAGGCAGCTTTTACACACCGTTTTACTCTAAATACTTCCTGGTAATTCTAGGTGCTGTAAGCTGTTCGTGCCTTTATTCCACCAGGGCGCGATCTTCTCACAAACTTGAAGACTGTCACTCCCCATTCACGTTTTACAACTTATTGTTAATGATAAAGAGACAGCTTTTTACACACAGTTTTAAACAAAGTACTGATATTATTCCTCTTCAACTCACCGCTTTGTTTTCTATGCAAAAACCGCTTCGCCACAGAAGACTCGATATTATTGGCATAGCAAGTTCTGCTCTTCTCCTTTCAAAACTTGCTAAAAGCTGTATTTAAAAGAACAGATTGGCCGGGGTAATTCACACCCTTCAATGCCAGCTTAATGTTTAGGTTAGTGGGAGTCACAGAGGAATTAGGGATGGAAACTTCTTTGCTGGTGGTAGAAGCGGTCTGGTGAATTTTTAGAGAGAAGAGGCCGTCGATGTTTGAATGTAGAAAATTGTTCTGGCTGCAGCCTGCAGTATGGACTTGTTGGTGTGTGTAGCTCCCAGTGTTCTGACAGCGCGACGTTTTGGGGAAGCATGTGATTCAGCAGCTACCAGTGGGCTTCGTGCGGCGGAGATTTTGTGGCTGTTAGCGGAGTTGATAACAGAGGGTCGTTAAGAGAAGCCTGCATGCAGTAGGCAAAGAAGTAATGTTTGCCGGCGGGGGACGTGCGGCGATTAACCTGTGCGGTAGTGAAAAGGAGTTAAAAAGAAGGAAGTGTGCGGATGCGGAAAGAATGGAATAATTGTGGTAGGCTGCTGGCTGAGTAGTTTGGTGAATGTTTGGTGTGGGTCCGGCGCTGCCGATTGGATGGTGGGGCTGCAGTGTGAGTCAGATAAAAAAAAAAAAAGAACATTAGTAGGATCCAATGGGACCAACTGGCATGTATAGAGGCGTGTAATGCAAAAGGGCTGTTTTTGGTAGCATCTCTCGCTTATGGCGATACCACCCTGAACACGCCCGATCTCATCTGATCTCGTAAGCTAAGCAGGATAGGGTCTGGTTAGTACTTGGATGGGAGACCTCCTGGGAATACCAGGTGCTGTAAGCTTTTCTCACTTTTACTTTATACAGGGGGCGCTCCACTTCACGATTAATTTAAATCTATCACTCCCCTTCCATTTTACTATTTTATATATATATATATATATTTTTCTCTCATTCATAAAGGTAGCTTTTACACACCGTTTTACTCTAAATACTTCCTGGTAATTCAAGGTGCTCTAAGCTGTTCGTGCCTTTATTCCACCAGGGCGCGATCTTCTCACAAACTTGAAGACTGTCACTCCCCATTCACGTTTTACAACTTATTGTTAATGATAAAGAGACAGCTTTTTACACACAGTTTTAAACAAAGTACTGATATTATTCCTCTTCAACTGACCGCTTTGTTTTCTATGCAAAAACCACTTCGCCACAGAAGACTCGATATTATTGGCATAGCAAGTTCTGCTCTTCTCCTTTCAAAACTTGCTAAAAGCTGTATTTAAAAGAACAGATTGGCCGGGGTAATTCACACCCTTCAATGCCAGCTTAATGTTTAGGTTAGTGGGAGTCACAGAGGAATTAGGGATGGAAACTTCTTTGCTGGTGGTAGAAGCGGTCTGGTGAATTTTTAGAGAGAAGAGGCCGTCGATGTTTGAATGTAGAAAATTGTTCTGGCTGCAGCCTGCAGTATGGACTTGTTGGTGTGTGTAGCTCCCAGTGTTCTGACAGCGCGACGTTTTGGGGAAGCATGTGACTCAGCAGCTTCCAGTGGGCTTCGTGCGGCGGAGATTTTGTGGCTGTTAGCGGAGTTGATAACAGAGGGTCGTTAAGAGAAGCCTGCATGCAGTAGGCAAAGGAGTAATGTTTGCCGGCGGGGGACGTGCGGCGATTAACCTGTGCGGTAGTGAAAAGGAGTTAAAAAGAAGGAAGTGTGCGGATGCGGAAAGAATGGAATAATTGTGGTATGCTGCTGGCTGAGTAGTTTGGTGAATGTTTGGTGTGTTTGATAGTTAATGAAACATAGTTCAAATTCAACAGTGTCAGCAGTCATCCACTATGCAGGGAGACTACAGATTCACTATAACGACCCCATTTATCTGCTAGAATTATTTAAAAATTGTTTTTGACAGAATAAAGCCTTAGTTATTTTAATAAATATGTTTTTTCAGTAAATGTATATTCATGCTCATGTGCACAAACACACACACACACACGCAGACCGGTGGTGAGGGGCTTTAGAGTTTAACTTTAGGTCTGTGAAAGTATAGGACCGCGATGTGTATACAGACCCCAAAACATACTAACTTAGTCGTTCATGAGTCTTATTGTGAAAAACCACACAAAATAGACTTGTAAATTTTAAAGAAAACAACATTAACAGCTTTTGTTAATGTTTAAATGTATAAAAACTTTAGATGTGTTTGTTAAACAGTCAAACAAAAATGTGTTATTTTAAAGTAGTATAAAATATAACCTTAATTTTGGACGCAAGATGAACAACCTACACACACAGACACACACACACACACACACACACACACACACACACACACACAGCAAAACCCCAAGCATGCGCACAACCAAAGGTTGGGAAGTGTGCTTTCCTTATCTCACAAGTCATGGAAGGGTGGGAGGGGGGCCATATAAGTTGGGGGTAGGAACTGTGGAATCAGGCAAGGGTGTAAGAATTTAGGATATAGTCTTGTTATTTTAAAGAAGGTGTACATGATTATTTAATTACATTTAATAGCAACCAGTAAGCTACATTTACACATTAAATGCAAATACACATTAAATGCAAATACACATTAAAACTTTAAAGAATGGTAATATAACTTGACCATAGTTTTTAGTTACACAAATATTTTAAAAGGTAACGTGAAAGTTTTTCAAAGTAAGATGTACGAATGTTTTAAAAGGTAACGTGAAAGTTTTTCAAAGTAAGATGTACAAATGTTTTAAAACGTAACATGAAAGTTTTTCAAAGTAAGATGTACGAATGTTTTAAAATTTGACATGAAAGTTTTTCAAAGTAAGATGTACAAGTATTTTAAAATGTAACATGAACGTTTTTCAGATAAACAGATGTTTTAAAATGTAACATGAAAGTTTTTCAAAGTAAGATGTACAAATGTTTTAAAACGTAACATAAAAGTTTTTCAAAGTAAGATGTACAAATGTTTTAAAATTTGACATGAAAGTTTTTCAAAGTAAGATGTACAAATGTTTTAAGACGTAACATGAACGTTTTTCAGATAAACAGATGTTTTAAAATGTAACATGAAAGTTTTTCAAAGTAAGATGAACAAATGTTTTAAAATGTGACATGAAAGTTTTTCAAAGTAAGATGTACACCTTCTTTAAAATAACAAGACTATATCCTAAATTCTTACACCCTTGCCTGATTTCACAGTTCCTACCCCTCACTTATATGGCCCCCCTCCCACCCTTCCATGACTTGTGAGATAAGGAAAGCACACTTCCCAACCTTTGGTTGTGCGCATGCTTGGGGTTTTGCTGTGTGTGTGTGTGTGTGTGTGTGTGTGTGTGCGTGTGTGTGTAGGTTGTTCATCTTGCGTCCAAAATTAAGGTTATATTTTATACTACTTTAAAATAACACATTTTTGTTTGACTGTTTAACAAACACATCTAAAGTTTTTATACATTTAAACATTAACAAAAGCTGTTAATGTGTTTTCTTTAAAATTTACAAGTCTATTTTGTGTGGTTTTTCACAATAAGACTCATGAACGACTAAGTTAGTATGTTTTGGGGTCTGTATACACATCGCGGTCCTATACTTTCACAGACCTAAAGTTAAACTCTAAAGCCCCTGACCACCGGTCTGCGTGTGTGTGTGTGTGTGTGTGTGTGTGTGTGTGTGTGTGTGTGTGTGTGTGTGTGTGTGTGTGTGTGTGTGTGTGTGTGTGTGTGTGTGTGTGTGTGTGTGTGTGTGTGTGTGGCACATGCATTCGTTTGTCCGTCCGTCTGTCTGTGGTCAGTGTTAGTTGTGAACTGTGTGCTTGGTTTTTTAGTCCTGCTCTCTGTTTAGCCTAGTTCCTTAGTTGTGTTACTTAATGATTTCTTTAGTTCAATCTTATTTCTCCCAGCTAGTTTCGGACCCCTCACGGCCTTTTTGTTTAGTATTTTACCCCAGGGTGCTCTGTTTTTCTTTAATAAACCCCATTTTCGTCTTGGAGCTGCTAGTGGATCATCACCTTTTCCTGTCTGTGCCATAAAAGATTAGCATTTTCAGAAAGTATAGGCAGTGCTGTGCTTTGCCTACTACCACTTAGACGTTTTTTGTTGCAAGCACAGGTCACAGACCTGTCTTCAAATTTTATATTGCAAGTTTAGTGACAAACACCGAAAATAATTGCCAGGTCACAAGCACAGACCCCCTCTAGCCTTTAAGACAAGGGGGCAAATAAATAATCCAAGTGTGCAGAAAATCAATAAAATGAAAATTAGACACAAACTAATTCAACTCAAGAAAGAAAATATTATTAAGCTAAGAGAAGTAGAGTTTTTAAGTTTACCATTCATGTAGTACTGGAGACTCACTCAGACCATAGAATCATACAGAATAGCATTAAAGACACAATTTAGTAATTTAAGCATCCAAAATGAGTAAAAGAGGGGCAGGGCGACTGCTCATTTGTACTACTCCCTGTATACTTTCTCATAATGCTACACCATGGGGTTCCTACAACAGGCCTTGAAGAAACCTCTGTCCGGGACAGGTTACTTGTCATACAGGTGGACCACAGTCATCATCAATGATGAGATAAATACCTATTTCATTAAATGATTTAAAAAATAATACTTGAATATTCTAATGTAATTCAACATGTACCGGCAAGAAACCTTCATCATACAACACAATGTTTTAAGCAGCAGACATGCTTTAATCACAGGACTTGTTCACCATGTCACATTAGGCAAACAGTCTTGTCCTGACAAACTGCAACTACTGTACAAGAGACGTATCCAAGGAACGGTCATATATAACATGCCTTCAGAAATTCATGACACACTGTCTGATATTGCAATACAGTTCATAAAAATGCCCGGGGCGAACCTAAAACAAAAGGAAGATGACACTTCACGATTCTAATACATATATCACTTAATTTCAGAGTACCGCAATTCACTTAACTTCTACTACAAGAATCCCACACCGTCATGCCAGTTAAAATCAGGCTCAGACGACGCTTCTAGCTGCAGAAGAAAAATACATTTGTGACCAACTTAAATTCGGCCTCAATGTCTGCCTCTTAAAACGCGACGCTTCATTCCCAATATATTTGTCTAAATACAAATAGATTTCATAATGCGGTCGATTTGCTGAGCAATACATGATCTGTCTATACATATCCAGGCGACGGCTTTTTGTTCCGCTGATACAATCATGTTACCTTGTTAGCTTTGACATGAGGTGACATTACAGTGACATTGTTTTAAAATACTCTACAGTAAAATAGAACAAGTGTAAGGTGATTAGAGGCTACTTGAATAAAATTAAAGAATGTCGACAAAACAGAATGAGCCTTTAAATGTTTTACGTTAAAGAAAAGCGTCTATGTTTGTATGTTAAACACCTGTTGGCATAAGCGCATGCAGTTTACGACCGTATGCTTCTCCATCACCTATCAAACACTAGGCCGACGGTGCTTAGACAACCACACATAACATGCAAACCAGAAAAATATGCACATGCTTCTTGTGGATTTCAATAGTTTTGTACGTTTATTTTTTATTTATTTAAATGTCGATTAGGTTTTCTTCTAAACCGTGTATTTACTGAATGAAAAATACAGCAAGCTTTAAGACCAGCTAAAGATGTTATTGCTAGCCAGCTCCCTCCTGGCGTTGACAGCAGCATTAAGAGCAAATGTACACGAACCTGGCTAAAGTGTCTCGGGGATAGTTAGATAGTAAAAACGTCAGAGCCCCCGATAGGTGGTAAAGTAAGAAAATGAAACTTCGCTCACTTTTCGCTCAGAAATCTCACTGCAAAGTGGATGATGACTGGTTCTGTTGAATTAGGACTAAGTTTCATTAAGTGTGACAGATGGTGCAGCTCAGTTACCGGTGTTAACATGGCATCCTCAGTAAGCATCTCAAATCAGGCACCCGGATGCTATAAGCATAGGCCTTGGGGGTCACCTTGTAGGGAAGTCAACATTTACTGAAAAGCCATCTTTATTAAAAAATAACTAAGCCTTTATTCTTTAAAGTCTTTAACGTGTTTTATTGCGACTGCTAAATGTAGTTTACTAGCTCCTACTGTTATAAATTAAATGCTATTAATCAGCTGCACTCGTAGTTACAGCTTTCTCTGGACCTGACCCTACACTGGGTACATGCATGGGGAGCATTGCTGACATAAGGATCTAATGCCTAGGTGTCGAGTCTCACGGTTAAAACTCCCAGTCCCCGTGTGGCTCAGGGTTCATCAGCTGTTAAAGATTGGTAGATTCCATGAGAGGTACCCCTTTAAATACGGTTTATTCCCACCACCCCACAAAATTAGTACATTTTAAAAACACAACCGTGCTACATACATATAACAAAACATATGCACAACTTTTATTTTGAATAATAAAACACCCGGTCATGGTACATTTTAAAAACTCATTTGATAAATGTACACAAGCTTGAAAAATAAAACACACGTATACATGATACATTTTAAAACACTTGTGCAACTTTGAAAATAAAAAAACTTCATATTACATTAACAAAATCTCCTTTGATAAAATCCCTACAAACTTTTTACAACTTTGCTTTTGTAAAATAAAAGCCATGTTCATATTAGATTTCAAAACTAATTCACAAAATGAATGCATAAAACTTTGTACATTTTAAAAATACGTTTGGGCTGCAAACATATAACAAAATGTTTTTGTAAAACACCCAAACATCTTACATCTTAAAACATCTGTACATCTTACTTTGAAAAACTTTTATGTTACGTCTTAAAACAGTTGTACATCTTACTTTGAAAAACTTTAATGTTACATTTTAAAACATTTGTACATCTTACTTTGAAAAACTTTCATGTTACATTTTAAAATACTTGTACATCTTACTTTGAAAAACTTTCATGTCACATTTTAAAACATTTGTACATCTTACTTTGAAAAACGTTCATGTTACGTCTTAAAATATTTGTGTAACTAAAAACTATGGTCAAGTTATATTACCATTCTTTAAAGTTTTAAAGTGTATTTGCATTTAATGTGTAAATGCAGCTTACTGGTTGCTATTAAATGTAATTAAATAATCATGTACACCTTCTTTAAAATAACAAGACTATATCCTAAATTCTTACACCCTTGCCTGATTCCACAGTTCCTACCCCTCACTTATATGGCCCCCCTCCCACCCTTCCATGACTTGTGAGATAAGGAAAGCACACTTCCCAACCTTTGGTTGTGCGCTTGTGCGCATGCTTGGGGTTTTGCTGTGTGTGTGTGTGTGTGTGTGTCTGTGTGTGTGTCTGTCTGTCTGTGTTTGTGTCTGTGTAGGTTGTTCATCTTGCGTCCAAAGTTAAGGTTATATTTTATACTACTTTAAAATAACACATTTTTGTTTGACTGTTTAACAAACACATCTAAAGTTTTTATACATTTAAACATTAACAAAAGCTGTTAATGTTGTTTTCTTTAAAATTTACAAGTCTATTTTGTGTGGTTTTTCACAATAAGACTCATGAACGACTAAGTTAGTATGTTTTGGGGTCTGTAAACACATGGCGGTCCTATACTTTCACAGACCTAAAGTTAAACTCTATAGCCCCTGACCACCGGTGTGTGTGTGTGTGTGTGTGTGTTTGTGCACATGAGCATGAATATACATTTACTGAAAAAACATATTTATTAAAATAACTAAGGCTTTATTCTGTCAAAAACAATTTTTAAATAATTCTAGCAGATAAATGGGGTCGTTATAGTGAATCTGTAGTCTCCCTGCATAGTGGATGACTGCTGACACTGTTGAATTTGAACTATGTTTCATTAACTATCAAACAGTCTGCAGCTCCGTTACCGTTGTCAACTTAGCATTGTACTCCAGCAAGCATCTCAGATCAAGCTTGTAGATTATATAAGCTGGGGCCGTGGGCACCTTGTAGGATGTCTTTATTAAAATAACTAAGACCTTATTCTTTAAAGTTTTTAATGTGTATTTGCAGCATGGTGCTAAATGCAGCTTACTGGTTGCTATTAAATGTAATTAAATAATCATGTACACCTTCTTTAAATATAATTAAATAATCATGTACACCTTCTTTAAAATAACAAGACTACATCCTAAATTCTTACACCCCTGCCTGATTCCACAGTTCCTACCCCACACTTATGTGGCCCCCCTCCCACCCTTCCATGACTTGTGAGATAAGAAAATCAGACTTCTGCCTGCCTGGTCGGTCATTTCTAGCTGCTATTTAGGTTCTTCCTCAAATCCTGTTGCCTAAATGACTTATATTCCACTCATATTAATTTAAATCAAAACAATCCTTATACATTTTAATAAAAAACGTGAACTATATATGTTTGGTGTTTTTTTGATTGAGCAAACTCTTTTGTGTTTTTGTGTGCGTGTCCGATACAACTGTAGTTTGTATCAACTTTTTTTTTAGTTTGACCTCCGGGGTGTGTGTTTGTCCGCATGCGCGTGAATAAACATTTACTGAAAAACGTATTTATTAAAATAACTAAGACTTTATTCTGTCAAAGTTTTAAAAAATGTGTTTTGATGCATGTCACTAAATGCTGCTTAATAGTACCTAACCGGGGCTGCTCCCCCAGAGACAGTTGCTAGTCCATTTATTCTTTTAAAGACTACTGATTCCAATTTGGTGCCATATGCTTTTATCTTGTAGGCCGTAGGATAGCTCCATTTCTACCAGCTATAGGCCATGGTACGTCTGGGCTATTATGCTTAAATTCTTTATTAATTAGCGTTGGCTATGTGCTTTATAACACTGCTGATTCAGGTCTCTTGTAGATTTTCTCTTGACTGGTCAGCGCAGTCTCTCTCTTGTACATAGAAAAAACAGAGAATACCTATTATTAGAATGTTATTTTTAATTTAATTTAATTTAATTTAATTTAATTTAATTAATTAGCATTTTTATCACGCGAATAAAAGAAATAATATACTCACCGGGTAAGGCCTGGATGAACCTCTTTGGCTGGCAGGAAGGGTAAGACCTCGAAGATACTTGTGCCTCTGCCCTAGGAGGAATAGGCCCCCCCGCTCGCCGCAATATCAACCAGGTGCAGTCATATCGTTTCTCTGTTAACCCATATCTGTACTGTCATGTATGAAAACAGGATTTACTGGGAGACAAGGTGTCCAACTTGATGTATGGCCCAAGTCGTTAGAGACGGCCTTCAAAAGTGTGGCCCCATACGCTGATGTAATACAAACGCCTGCGTGAGGAAGAAACACACATACATTGTCAAAACTAGCGCCAAGCGTTTTTATTGGACGACAGACCCTCCACCTCCTCCTCCTCTCATTCTTTGCTCCAACTTTATAATTTTCTCCCAGAGTCTCAGTCTCTCAGAGTTTCTCTCAGACTCGCGCAGCGGGAGGGCTCTCAGCTCTCCGGCATCGCTCTCTCCGAGGATTATCCGAGCCCGCGGGGACCTTAGCGCAGTACCGCACCAGACACAGGGTTCTAAGGCCTTTGCTGATTCTCCAAAGCCCGGGACCTTACCGCGGTACCGTAACACCAGACACGCCGTACGCTCACGCTCCATCAGGTAACCCACCCCCGCTCGGCCCCGGCTGTGCCCGACAAAATAATAACTTATTAAAATAACACACACACACACTCATAAGCACTCTCCTCAATATAGCACTCTCCTCAATATAATTTAAAAATAAAATAATTAAATAAATCATTTAAAATAATTTATAATAATAATAAATAATAATTTAATTTAAAATAATAATTTAAAATAAATAATAAATCATTTAGTAAATAAATAATTTAATAAATAAATAATGAAATAAATAATAAATAAATAATAAATACAACTCCCGTGACGTCACATCGTACCACCACAACCAAGCCCCGCCTACACAAGCCCCGCCCACAAGTGACCTTTTGACCTGACCTGTCAATTTGATGGAAGCGGTATTCCATCTCTCTCTAGGATCCAATGAGACCAACTGGCATGTATAGAGGCGTGTAATGCAAAAGGGCTGTTTTTGGTAGCATCTCTCGCTTACGGCCATACCACCCTGAACACGCCCGATCTCGTCTGATCTCGGAAGCTAAGCAGGGTAGGGTGTGGTTAGTACTTGGATGGGAGACCACCTGGGAATACCGGGTGCTGTAAGCTTTTCTCACTTTTACTTTATACAGGGGGCGCTCGACTTCACGATTAATTTAAATCTATCACTCCCCTTCCATTTTACTATTTTATATATATATATTTTTTTTCTCTCATTCATAAAGGCAGCTTTTACACACCGTTTTACTCTAAATACTTCCTGGTAATTCTAGGTGCTGTAAGCTGTTCGTGCCTTTATTCCACCAGGGCGCGATCTTCTCACAAACTTGAAGACTGTCACTCCCCATTCACGTTTTACAACTTATTGTTAATGATAAAGAGACAGCTTTTTACACACAGTTTTAAACAAAGTACTGATATTATTCCTCTTCAACTGACCGCTTTGTTTTCTATGCAAAAACCACTTCGCCACAGAAGACTCGATATTATTGGCATAGCAAGTTCTGCTCTTCTCCTTTCAAAACATGCTAAAAGCTGTATTTAAAAGAACAGATTGGCCGGGGTAATTCACACCCTTCAATGCCAGCTTAATGTTTAGGTTAGTGGGAGTCACAGAGGAATTAGGGATGGAAACTTCTTTGCTGGTGGTAGAAGCGGTCTGGTGAATTTTTAGAGAGAAGAGGCCGTCGATGTTTGAATGTAGAAAATTGTTCTGGCTGCAGCCTGCAGTATGGACTTGTTGGTGTGTGTAGCTCCCAGTGTTCTGACAGCGCGACGTTTTGGGGAAGCATGTGATTCAGCAGCTACCAGTGGGCTTCGTGCGGCAGAGATTTTGTGGCTGTTAGCGGAGTTGATAACAGAGGGTCGTTAAGAGAAGCCTGCATGCAGTAGGCAAAGGAGTAATGTTTGCCGGCGGGGGACGTGCGGCGATTAACCTGTGCGGTAGTGAAAAGGAGTTAAAAGGAAGGAATTGTGCGGATGCGGAAAGAATGGAATAATTGTGGTAGGCTGCCGGCTGAGTAGTTTGGTGAATGTTTGGTGTGGGTCCGGCGCTGCCGATTGGATGGTGGGGCTGCAGTGTGAGTCAGATAAAAAAAAAAAAAAAAATTAGTAGGATCCAATGGGACCAACTGGCATGTATAGAGGCGTGTAATGCAAAAGGGCTGTTTTTGGTAGCATCTCTCGCTTACGGCCATACCAACCTGAACACGCCCGATCTTGTCTGATCTCGAAAGCCAAGCAGGGTAGGGTCTGGTTAGTACTTGGATGGGAGACCTCCTGGGAATACCAGGTGCTGTAAGCTTTTCTCACTTTTACTTTATACAGGGGGCGCTCCACTTCACGATTAATTTAAATCTATCACTCCCCTTCCATTTTACTATTTAATATATATATATATATATTTCTCTCATTCATAAAGGCAGCTTTTACACACCGTTTTACTCTAAATACTCCCTGGTAATTCTAGGTGCTGTAAGCTGTTCGTGCCTTTATTCCACCAGGGCGCGATCTTCTCACAAACTTGAAAACTGTCACTCCCCATTCACGTTTTACAACTTATTGTTAATGATAAAGAGACAGCTTTTTGCACACAGTTTTAAACAAAGTACTGATATTATTCCTCTTCAACTGACCGCTTTGTTTTCTATGCAAACACCACTTCGCCACAGAAGACTCGATATTATTGGCATAGCAAGTTCTGCTCTTCTCCTTTCAAAACTTGCTAAAAGCTGTATTTAAAAGAACAGATTGGCCGGGGTAATTCACACCCTTCAATGCCAGCTTAATGTTTAGGTTAGTGGGAATCACAGAGGAATTAGGGATGGAAACTTCTTTGCTGGTGGTAGAAGCGGTCTGGTGAATTTTTAGAGAGAAGAGGCCGTCGATGTTTGAATGTAAAAAATTGTTCTGGCTGCAGCCTGCAGTATGGACTTGTTGGTGTGTGTAGCTCCCAGTGTTCTGACAGCGCGACGTTTTGGGGAAGCATGTGATTCAGCAGCTACCAGTGGCCTTCGTGCGGCGGAGATTTTGTGGCTGTTAGCGGAGTTGATAACAGAGGGTCGTTAAGAGAAGCCTGCATGCAGTAGGTAAAGGAGTAATGTTTGCCGGCGGGGGACGTGCGGCGATTAACCTGTGCGGTAGTGAAAAGGAGTTAAAAAGAAGGAAGTGTGCGGATGCGGAAAGAATGGAATAATTGTGGTAGGCTGCTGGCTGAGTAGTTTGGTGAATGTTTGGTGTGGGTCCGGCGTTGCCGATTGGATGGTGGGGCTGCAGTGTGAGTCAGATAAAAAAAAAAAAAAAACATTAGTAGGATACAATGGGACCAACTGGCATGTATAGAGGCGTGTAATGCAAAAGGGCTGTTTTTGGTAGCGTCTCTCGCTTATGGCCGTACCACCCTGAACACGCCCGATCTCGTCTGATCTTGGAAGCTAAGCAGGGTAGGGTCTGGTTAGTACTTGGATGGGTGACCGCCTGGGAATACCAGGTGCTGTAAGCTTTTCTCACTTTTACTTTATACAGGGGGCGCTCCACTTCACGTTTAATTTAAATCTATCACTCCCCTTCCATTTTACTATTTAATATATATATATATATATATATATTTTTCTCTCATTCATAAAGGCAGCTTTTACACACCGTTTTACTCTAAATACTTCCTGGTAATTCTAGGTGCTGTAAGCTGTTCGTGCCTTTATTCCACCAGGGCGCGATCTTCTCACAAACTTGAAGACTGTCACTCCCCATTCACGTTTTACAACTTATTGTTAATGATAAAGAGACAGCTTTTTACACACAGTTTTAAACAAAGTACTGATATTATTCCTCTTCAACTGACCGCTTTGTTTTCTATGCAAAAACCACTTCGCCACAGAAGACTCGATATTATTGGCATAGCAAGTTCTGCTCTTCTCCTTTCAAAACTTGCTAAAAGCTGTATTTAAAAGAACAGATTGGCCGGGGTAATTCACACCCTTCAATGCCAGCTTAATGTTTAGGTTAGTGGGAATCACAGAGGAATTAGGGATGGAAACTTCTTTGCTGGTGGTAGAAGCGGTCTGGTGAATTTTTAGAGAGAAGAGGCCGTCGATGTTTGAATGTAAAAAATTGTTCTGGCTGCAGCCTGCAGTATGGACTTGTTGGTGTGTGTAGCTCCCAGTGTTCTGACAGCGCGACGTTTTGGGGAAGCATGTGATTCAGCAGCTACCAGTGGCCTTCGTGCGGCGGAGATTTTGTGGCTGTTAGCGGAGTTGATAACAGAGGGTCGTTAAGAGAAGCCTGCATGCAGTAGGTAAAGGAGTAATGTTTGTCGGCGGGGGACGTGCGGCGATTAACCTGTGCGGTAGTGAAAAGGAGTTAAAAAGAAGGAAGTGTGCGGATGCGGAAAGAATGGAATAATTGTGGTAGGCTGCCGGCTGAGTAGTTTGGTGAATGTTTGGTGTGGGTCCGGCGTTGCCGATTGGATGGTGGGGCTGCAGTGTGAGTCAGATAAAAAAAAAAAAAAAACATTAGTAGGATCCAATGGGACCAACTGGCATGTATAGAGGCGTATAATGCAAAAGGGCTGTTTTTGGTAGCATCTCTCGCATACGGCCATACCACCCTGAACACGCCCGATCTCGTCTGATCTCGGAAGCTAAGCAGGGTAGGGTCTGGTTAGTACTTGGATGGGGGACCTCCTGGGAATACCAGGTGCTGTAAGCTTTTCTCACTTTTACTTTATACAGGGGACACTCCACTTCACGATTAATTTAAATCTATCACTCCCCTTCCATTTTACTATTTTATATATATATTTTTTCTCTCATTCATAAAGGCAGCTTTTACACACCGTTTTACTCTAAATACTGCCTGGTAATTATAGCTGCTGTAAGCTGTTCGTGCCTTTATTCCACCAGGGCGCGATCTTCTCACAAACTTGAAGACTGTCACTCCCCATTCACGTTTTACAACTTATTGTTAATAATAAAGAGACAGCTTTTTACACACAGTTTTAAACAAAGTACTAATATAATTCCTCTTCATCTCACCGCTTTGTTTTCTATGCAAAAACGACTTCACCACAGAAGACTCGTTATTATTGGCATGGCAAGGTCTGCTCTTCTCCTCCTTTCAAAACTTGCTAAAAGCTGTATTTAAAAGAGCAGGTTGGCCGGGGTAATTCACACCCTTCAATGCCAGCTTAATGTTTAGGTTAGTGGGAATCACAGAGGAATTAGGGATGGAAACTTCTTTGCTGATGGTAGAAGCGGTCTGGTGAATTTTTAGAGAGAAGAGGCCGTCGATGTTTCAATGTAGAAAATTGTTCTGGCTGCAGCCTGCAGTATGGACTTGTTGGCGTGTGTAGCTCCCAGTGTTCTGACAGCGTGACATTTTGGGGAAGCATGTGATTCAACAGCAACCAGTGGGCTTCGTGCGGCGGAGATTTTGTGGCTGTTAGCGGAGTTGATAACAGAGGGTCTTTAAGAGAAGCCTGCATGCGGTAGGCAAATGAGTAATGTTTGCCGGCGGGGGACGTGCGGCGATTAACCTGTTCGGTAGTGAAAAGGACTTAAAGAGAAGGAAGTGTGCGGATGCGGAAAGAATGGAATAATTGTGGTAGGCTGCCGGCTGAGTAGTTTGGTGAATGTTTGGTGTGGGTGCGGCGCTGCCGATTGGATGGTGGTGCTGCAGTGTGAGTCAGATAAAAAAAAAAAAAAACAGGGGTAGGATCCAATGGGACTAACTGGCATGTATAGAGGCGTGTAATGCAAAAGGGCTGTTTTTGTTCGCGGCTCTCGCTCATGGCCATACCACCCTGAACACGCCCGATCTCGTCTGATCTCGGAAGCTAAGCAGGGTAGGGTCTGGTTAGTACTTGGGTGGGAGACTGCCTGGGAATACCACGTGCTGTAAGCTTTTCTCACTTTTACTTTATACAGGGGGCACTCCACCTCACGATTATTTTAAATCTATCACTCCCCTTCCATTTTACTATTTTATATATATATATATATATATATATATATATATATATATATATATATTATTATTTTTTTTTTTTTTTTTTTTTCTCTCATTCATAAAGGCAGCTTTTACACACCGTTTTACTCTAAATACTGCCTGGTAATTCTAGGTGCTGTAAGCTCTTCGTGCCTTTATTCCACCAGGGTGCGATCTTCTCACAAACTTGAAGACTGTCACTCCCCATTCACGTTTTACAACTTATTGTTAATGATAAAGAGACAGCTTTTTACACACAGTTTTAAACAAAGTACTGATATTATTCCTCTTCAACTGACCGCTTTGTTTTCTATGCAAAAACCACTTCGCCACAGAAGACTCGATATTATTGGCATAGCAAGTTCTGCTCTTCTCCTTTCAAAACTTGCTAAAAGCTGTATTTAAAAGAACAGATTGGCCGGGGTAATTCACACCCTTCAATGCCAGCTTAATGTTTAGGTTAGTGGGAATCACAGAGGAATTAGGGATGGAAACTTCTTTGCTGGTGGTAGAAGCGGTCTGGTGAATTTTTAGAGAGAAGAGGCCGTCGATGTTTGAATGTAGAAAATTGTTCTGGCTGCAGCCTGCAGTATGGACTTGTTGGTGTGTGTAGCTCCCAGTGTTCTGACAGCGCGACGTTTTGGGGAAGCATGTGATTCAGCAGCTACCAGTGGGCTTCGTGCGGCGGAGATTTTGTGGCTGTTAGCGGAGTTGATAACAGAGGGTCGTTAAGAGAAGCCTGCATGCAGTAGGCAAAGGAGTAATGTTTGCCGGCGGGGGACGTGCGGCGATTAACCTGTGCGGTAGTGAAAAGGAGTTAAAAAGAAGGAAGTGTGCGGATGCGGAAAGAATGGAATAATTGTGGTAGGCTGCCGGCTGAGTAGTTTGGTGAATGTTTGGTGTGGGTCCGGCGCTGCCGATTGGATGGTGGGGCTGCAGTGTGAGTCAGATAAAAAAAAAAAAAAAAACCAGGAGTAGGATCCAATGGGACCAACTGGCATGTATAGAGGCGTGTAATGCAAAAGGGCTGTTTTTGGTAACATCTCTCGCTTACGGCCATACCACCCTGAACACGCCCGATCTCGTCTGATCTCGGAAGCCAAGCAGGGTAGGGTCTGGTTAGTACTTGGATGGGAGACCACCTGGGAATACCAGGTGCTGTAAGCTTTTCTCACTTTTACTTTATACAGGGGGCGCTCCACTTCACGATTAATTTAAATCTATCACTCCCCTTCCATTTTACTATTTTATTTATATATTTTTATTTTCTCTCTTTCATAAAGGCAGCTTTTACACACCGTTTTACTCTAAATACTGCCTGGTAATTCTAGGTGCTGTAAGCTCTTCGTGCCTTTATTCCACCAGGGCGCGATCTTCTCACAAACTTGAAGACTGTCACTCCCCATTCACGTTTTACAACTTATTGTTAATGATAAAGAGACAGCTTTTTACACACAGTTTTAAACAAAGTACTGATATTATTCCTCTTCAACTGACCGCTTTGTTTTCTATGCAAAAACCACTTCGCCACAGAAGACTCGATATTATTGGCATAGCAAGTTCTGCTCTTCTCCTTTCAAAACTTGCTAAAAGCTGTATTTAAAAGAACAGATTGGCCGGGGTAATTCACACCCTTCAATGCCAGCTTAATGTTTAGGTTAGTGGGAATCACAGAGGAATTAGGGATGGAAACTTCTTTGCTGGTGGTAGAAGCGGTCTGGTGAATTTTTAGAGAGAAGAGGCCGTCGATGTTTGAATGTAGAAAATTGTTCTGGCTGCAGCCTGCAGTATGGACTTGTTGGTGTGTGTAGCTCCCAGTGTTCTGACAGCGCGACGTTTTGGGGAAGCATGTGATTCAGCAGCTACCAGTGGGCTTCGTGCGGCGGAGATTTTGTGGCTGTTAGCGGAGTTGATAACAGAGGGTCGTTAAGAGAAGCCTGCATGCAGTAGGCAAAGGAGTAATGTTTGCCGGCGGGGGACGTGCGGCGATTAACCTGTGCGGTAGTGAAAAGGAGTTAAAAAGAAGGAAGTGTGCGGATGCGGAAAGAATGGAATAATTGTGGTAGGCTGCCGGCTGAGTAGTTTGGTGAATGTTTGGTGTGGGTCCGGCGCTGCCGATTGGATGGTGGTGCTGCAGTGTGAGTCAGATAAAAAAAAAAAAAAAAACCAGGAGTAGGATCCAATGGGACCAACTGGCATGTATAGAGGCGTGTAATGCAAAAGGGCTGTTTTTGGTAGCATCTCTCGCTTACGGCCATACCACCCTGAACACGCCCGATCTCGTCTGATCTCGGAAGCCAAGCAGGGTAGGGTCTGGTTAGTACTTGGATGGGAGACCACCTGGGAATACCAGGTGCTGTAAGCTTTTCTCACTTTTACTTTATACAGGGGGCGCTCCACTTCACGATTAATTTAAATCTATCACTCCCCTTCCATTTTACTATTTTATTTATATATTTTTATTTTCTCTCTTTCATAAAGGCAGCTTTTACACACCGTTTTACTCTAAATACTGCCTGGTAATTCTAGGTGCTGTAAGCTCTTCGTGCCTTTATTCCACCAGGGCGCGATCTTCTCACAAACTTGAAGACTGTCACTCCCCATTCACGTTTTACAACTTATTGTTAATGATAAAGAGACAGCTTTTTACACACAGTTTTAAACAAAGTACTGATATTATTCCTCTTCAACTGACCGCTTTGTTTTCTATGCAAAAACCACTTCGCCACTGAAGACTCGATATTATTGGCATAGCAAGTTCTGCTCTTCTCCTTTCAAAACTTGCTAAAAGCTGTATTTAAAAGAACAGATTGGCCGGGGTAATTCACACCCTTCAATGCCAGCTTAATGTTTAGGTTAGTGGGAATCACAGAGGAATTAGGGATGGAAACTTCTTTGCTGGTGGTAGAAGCGGTCTGGTGAATTTTTAGAGAGAAGAGGCCGTCGATGTTTGAATGTAGAAAATTGTTCTGGCTGCAGCCTGCAGTATGGACTTGTTGGTGTGTGTAGCTCCCAGTGTTCTGACAGCGCGACGTTTTGGGGAAGCATGTGATTCAGCAGCTACCAGTGGGCTTCGTGCGGCGGAGATTTTGTGGCTGTTAGCGGAGTTGATAATAGAGGGTCGTTAAGAGAAGCCTGCATGCGGTAGGCAAAGGAGTAATGTTTGCCGGCGGGGGACGTGCGGCGATTAACCTGTGCGGTAGTGAAAAGGAGTTAAAAAGAAGGAAGTGTGCGGATGCGGAAAGAATGGAATAATTGTGGTAGGCTGCCGGCTGAGTAGTTTGGTGAATGTTTGGTGTGGGTCCGGCGCTGCCGATTGGATGGTGGGGCTGCAGTGTGAGTCAGATAAAAAAAAAAAAAAAAAACCAGGAGTAGGATCCAATGGGACCAACTGGCATGTATAGAGGCGTGTAATGCAAAAGGGCTGTTTTTGGTAACATCTCTCGCTTACGGCCATACCACCCTGAACACGCCCGATCTCGTCTGATCTCGGAAGCCAAGCAGGGTAGGGTCTGGTTAGTACTTGGATGGGAGACCACCTGGGAATACCAGGTGCTGTAAGCTTTTCTCACTTTTACTTTATACAGGGGGCGCTCCACTTCACGATTAATTTAAATCTATCACTCCCCTTCCATTTTACTATTTTATTTATATATTTTTATTTTCTCTCTTTCATAAAGGCAGCTTTTACACACCGTTTTACTCTAAATACTGCCTGGTAATTCTAGGTGCTGTAAGCTCTTCGTGCCTTTATTCCACCAGGGCGCGATCTTCTCACAAACTTGAAGACTGTCACTCCCCATTCACGTTTTACAACTTATTGTTAATGATAAAGAGACAGCTTTTTACACACAGTTTTAAACAAAGTACTGATATTATTCCTCTTCAACTGACCGCTTTGTTTTCTATGCAAAAACCACTTCGCCACAGAAGACTCGATATTATTGGCATAGCAAGTTCTGCTCTTCTCCTTTCAAAACTTGCTAAAAGCTGTATTTAAAAGAACAGATTGGCCGGGGTAATTCACACCCTTCAATGCCAGCTTAATGTTTAGGTTAGTGGGAATCACAGAGGAATTAGGGATGGAAACTTCTTTGCTGGTGGTAGAAGCGGTCTGGTGAATTTTTAGAGAGAAGAGGCCGTCGATGTTTGAATGTAGAAAATTGTTCTGGCTGCAGCCTGCAGTATGGACTTGTTGGTGTGTGTAGCTCCCAGTGTTCTGACAGCGCGACGTTTTGGGGAAGCATGTGATTCAGCAGCTACCAGTGGGCTTCGTGCGGCGGAGATTTTGTGGCTGTTAGCGGAGTTGATAACAGAGGGTCGTTAAGAGAAGCCTGCATGCAGTAGGCAAAGGAGTAATGTTTGCCGGCGGGGGACGTGCGGCGATTAACCTGTGCGGTAGTGAAAAGGAGTTAAAAAGAAGGAAGTGTGCGGATGCGGAAAGAATGGAATAATTGTGGTAGGCTGCCGGCTGAGTAGTTTGGTGAATGTTTGGTGTGGGTCCGGCGCTGCCGATTGGATGGTGGTGCTGCAGTGTGAGTCAGATAAAAAAAAAAAAAAAACCAGGAGTAGGATCCAATGGGACCAACTGGCATGTATAGAGGCGTGTAATGCAAAAGGGCTGTTTTTGGTAGCATCTCTCGCTTACGGCCATACCACCCTGAACACGCCCGATCTCGTCTGATCTCGGAAGCCAAGCAGGGTAGGGTCTGGTTAGTACTTGGATGGGAGACCACCTGGGAATACCAGGTGCTGTAAGCTTTTCTCACTTTTACTTTATACAGGGGGCGCTCCACTTCACGATTAATTTAAATCTATCACTCCCCTTCCATTTTACTATTTTATTTATATATTTTTATTTTCTCTCTTTCATAAAGGCAGCTTTTACACACCGTTTTACTCTAAATACTGCCTGGTAATTCTAGGTGCTGTAAGCTCTTCGTGCCTTTATTCCACCAGGGCGCGATCTTCTCACAAACTTGAAGACTGTCACTCCCCATTCACGTTTTACAACTTATTGTTAATGATAAAGAGACAGCTTTTTACACACAGTTTTAAACAAAGTACTGATATTATTCCTCTTCAACTGACCGCTTTGTTTTCTATGCAAAAACCACTTCGCCACTGAAGACTCGATATTATTGGCATAGCAAGTTCTGCTCTTCTCCTTTCAAAACTTGCTAAAAGCTGTATTTAAAAGAACAGATTGGCCGGGGTAATTCACACCCTTCAATGCCAGCTTAATGTTTAGGTTAGTGGGAATCACAGAGGAATTAGGGATGGAAACTTCTTTGCTGGTGGTAGAAGCGGTCTGGTGAATTTTTAGAGAGAAGAGGCCGTCGATGTTTGAATGTAGAAAATTGTTCTGGCTGCAGCCTGCAGTATGGACTTGTTGGTGTGTGTAGCTCCCAGTGTTCTGACAGCGCGACGTTTTGGGGAAGCATGTGATTCAGCAGCTACCAGTGGGCTTCGTGCGGCGGAGATTTTGTGGCTGTTAGCGGAGTTGATAATAGAGGGTCGTTAAGAGAAGCCTGCATGCGGTAGGCAAAGGAGTAATGTTTGCTGGCGGGGGACGTGCGGCGATTAACCTGTGCGGTAGTGAAAAGGAGTTAAAGAGAAGGAAGTGTGCGGATGCGGAAAGAATGGAATAATTGTGGTAGGCTGCCGGCTGAGTAGTTTGGTGAATGTTTGGTGTGGGTCCGGCGTTGCCGATTGGATGGTGGGGCTGCAGTGTGAGTCAGATAAAAAAAAAAAAAAAAACCAGGAGTAGGATCCAATGGGACCAACTGGCATGTATAGAGGCGTGTAATGCAAAAGGGCTCTTTTTGGTAGCATTTCTCGCTTATGGCCATACCACCCTGAACACGCCCGATCTCGTCTGATCTCGGAAGCCAAGCAGGTTAGGGTCTGGTTAGTACTTGGATGGGAGACCACCTGGGAATACCAGGTGCTGTAAGCTTTTCTCACTTTTACTTTATACAGGGGGCGCTCCACTTCACGATTAATTTAAATCTATCACTCCCCTTCCATTTTACTATTTTATATATATATTTTTATTTTCTCTCTTTCATAAAGGCAGCTTTTACACACCGTTTTACTCTAAATACTGCCTGGTAATTCTAGGTGCTGTAAGCTGTTCGTGCCTTTATTCCACCAGGGCGCGATCTTCTCACAAACTTGAAGACTGTCACTCCCCATTCACGTTTTACAACTTATTGTTAATGATAAAGAGACAGCTTTTTACACACAGTTTTAAACAAAGTACTGATATTATTCCTCTTCAACTGACCGCTTTGTTTTCTATGCAAAAACCACTTCGCCACAGAAGACTCGATATTATTGGCATAGCAAGTTCTGCTCTTCTCCTTTCAAAACTTGCTAAAAGCTGTATTTAAAAGAACAGATTGGCCGGGGTAATTCACACCCTTCAATGCCAGCTTAATGTTTAGGTTAGTGGGAATCACAGAGGAATTAGGGATGGAAACTTCGTTGCTGGTGGTAGAAGCGGTCTGGTGAATTTTTAGAGAGAAGAGGCCGTCGATGTTTGAATGTAGAAAATTGTTCTGGCTGCAGCCTGCAGTATGGACTTGTTGGTGTGTGTAGCTCCCAGTGTTCTGACAGCGCGACGTTTTGGGGAAGCATGTGATTCAGCAGCTACCAGTGGGCTTCGTGCGGCGGAGATTTTGTGGCTGTTAGCGGAGTTGATAACAGAGGGTCGTTAAGAGAAGCCTGCATGCAGTAGGCAAAGGAGTAATGTTTGCCGGCGGGGGACGTGCGGCGATTAACCTGTGCGGTAGTGAAGAGGAGTTAAAAAGAAGGAAGTGTGCAGATGCGGAAAGAATGGAATAATTGTGGTAGGCTGCCGGCTGAGTAGTTTGGTGAATGTTTGGTGTGGGTCCGGCGCTGCCGATTGGATGGTGGGGCTGCAGTGTGAGTCAGATAAAAAAAAAAAAAAAAAACAGGAGTAGGATCCAATGGGACCAACTGGCATGTATAGAGGCGTGTAATGCAAAAGGGCTGTTTTTGGTCGCGTCTCTCGCTTATGGCCATACCACCCTGAACACGCCCGATCTCGTCTGATCTCGGAAGCTAAGCAGGGTAGGGTCTGGTTAGTACTTGGATGGGAGACCACCTGGGAATACCAGGTGCTGTAAGCTTTTCTCACTTTTACTTTATACAGGGGGCGCTCCACTTCACGATTAATTTAAATCTATCACTCCCCTTCCATTTTACTATTTTATATATATATTTTTATTTTCTCTCTTTCATAAAGGCAGCTTTTACACACCGTTTTACTCTAAATACTGCCTGGTAATTCTAGGTGCTGTAAGCTGTCCGTGCCTTTATTCCACCAGGGCGCGATCTTCTCACAAACTTGAAGACTGTCACTCCCCATTCACGTTTTACAACTTATTGTTAATGATAAAGAGACAGCTTTTTACACACAGTTTTAAACAAAGTACTGATATTATTCCTCTTCAACTGACCGCTTTGTTTTCTATGCAAAAACCACTTCGCCACAGAAGACTCGATATTATTGGCATAGCAAGTTCTGCTCTTCTCCTTTCAAAACTTGCTAAAAGCTGTATTTAAAAGAACAGATTGGCCGGGGTAATTCACACCCTTCAATGCCAGCTTAATGTTTAGGTTAGTGGGAATCACAGAGGAATTAGGGATGGAAACTTCTTTGCTGGTGGTAGAAGCGGTCTGGTGAATTTTTAGAGAGAAGAGGCCGTCGATGTTTGAATGTAGAAAATTGTTCTGGCTGCAGCCTGCTGTATGGACTTGTTGGTGTGTGTAGCTCCCAGTGTTCTGACAGCGCGACGTTTTGGGGAAGCATGTGATTCAGCAGCTACCAGTGGGCTTCGTGCGGCGGAGATTTTGTGGCTGTTAGCGGAGTTGATAACAGAGGGTCGTTAAGAGAAGCCTGCATGCAGTAGGCAAAGGAGTAATGTTTGCCGGCGGGGGACGTGCGGCGATTAACCTGTGCGGTAGTGAAAAGGAGTTAAAAAGAAGGAAGTGTGCGGATGCGGAAAGAATGGAATAATTGTGGTAGGCTGCCGGCTGAGTAGTTTGGTGACTGTTTGGTGTGGGTCCGGCGCTGCCGATTGGATGGTGGGGCTGCAGTGTGAGTCAGAAAAAAAAAAAAAAAGAACATTAGTAGGATCCAATGGGACCAACTGGCATGTATAGAGGCGTGTAATGCAAAAGGGCTCTTTTTGATAGCATTTCTCGCTTACGGCCATACCACCCTGAACACGCCCGATCTCGTCTGATCTCGGAAGCCAAGCAGGGTAGGGTCTGGTTAGTACTTGGATGGGAGACCTCCTGGAAATACCAGGTGCTGTAAGCTTTTCTCACTTTTACTTTATACAGGGGGCGCTCCACTTCACGATTAATTTAAATCTATCACTCCCCTTCCATTTTACTATTTTATATATATATATATATATTTTTCTCTCATTCATAAAGGCAGCTTTTACACACCGTTTTACTCTAAATACTTCCTGGTAATTCTAGGTGCTGTAAGCTGTTCGTGCCTTTATTCCACCAGGGCGCGATCTTCTCACAAACTTGAAGACTGTCACTCCCCATTCACGTTTTACAACTTATTGTTAATGATAAAGAGACAGCTTTTTACACACAGTTTTAAAGAAAGTACTGATATTATTCCTCTTCAACTGACCGCTTTGTTTTCTATGCAAAAACCACTTCGCCACAGAAGACTCGATATTATTGGCATAGCAAGTTCTGCTCTTCTCCTTTCAAAACTTGCTAAAAGCTGTATTTAAAAGAACAGATTGGCCGGGGTAATTCACACCCTTCAATGCCAGCTTAATGTTTAGGTTAGTGGGAATCACAGAGGAATTAGGGATGGAAACTTCTTTGCTGGTGGTAGAAGCGGTCTGGTGAATTTTTAGAGAGAAGAGGCCGTCGATGTTTGAATGTAGAAAATAGTTCTGGCTGCAGCCTGCAGTATGGACTTGTTGGTGTGTGTAGCTCCCAGTGTTCTGACAGCGCAACGTTTTGGGGAAGCATGTGATTCAGCAGCTACCAGTGGGCTTCGTGCAGCGGAGATTTTGTGGCTGTTAGCGGAGTTGATAACAGAGGGTCGTTAATAGAAGCCTGCATGCAGTAGGCAAAGGAGTAATGTTTGCCGGCGGGGGACGTGCAGCGATTAACCTGTGCAGTAGTGAAAAGGAGTTAAAAAGAAGGAAGTGTGCGGATGCGGAAAGAATGGAATAATTGTGGTAGGCTGCCGGCTGAGTAGTTTGGTGAATGTTTGGTGTGGGTCCGGCGCTGCCGATTGGATGGTGGGGCTGCAGTGTGAGTCAGATAAAAAAAATAAAATAACCAGGAGTAGGATCCAATGGGACTAACTGGCATGTATAGAGGCGTGTAATGCAAAAGGGCTGTTTTTGGTCGCGTCTTTCGCTTATGGCCATACCACCCTGAACACGCCCGATCTCATCCGATCTCGGAAGCCAAGCAGGGTAGGGTCTGGTTAGTACTTGGATGGGAGACCTCCTGGGAATACCAGGTGCTGTAAGCTTTTCTCACTTTTACTTTATACAGGGGGCGCTCCACTTCACGATTAATTTAAATCTATCACTCCCCTTCCATTTTACTATTTTATATATATATATATATTTTTCTCTCATTCATAAAGGCAGCTTTTACACACCGTTTTACTCTAAATACTTCCTGGTAATTCTAGGTGCTGTAAGCTGTTCGTGCCTTTATTCCACCAGGGCGCGATCTTCTCACAAACTTGAAGACTGTCACTCCCCATTCACGTTTTACAACTTATTGTTAATGATAAAGAGACAGCTTTTTACACACAGTTTTAAACAAAGTACTGATATTATTCCTCTTCAACTGACCGCTTTGTTTTCTATGCAAAAACCACTTCGCCACAGAAGACTCGATATTATTGGAATAGCAAGTTCTGCTCTTCTCCTTTCAAAACTTGCTAAAAGCTGTATTTAAAAGAACAGATTGGCCGGGGTAATTCACACCCTTCAATGCCAGCTTAATGTTTAGGTTAGTGGGAATCACAGAGGAATTAGGGATGGAAACTTCTTTGCTGGTGGTAGAAGCGGTCTGGTGAATTTTTAGAGAGAAGAGGCCGTCGATGTTTGAATGTAGAAAATTGTTCTGGCTGCAGCCTGCAGTATGGACTTGTTGGTGTGTGTAGCTCCCAGTGTTCTGACAGCGCGACGTTTTGGGGAAGCATGTGATTCAGCAGCTACCAGTGGGCTTCGTGCGGCGGAGATTTTGTGGCTGTTAGCGGAGTTGATAAAAGAGGGTCGTTAATAGAAGCCTGCATGCAGTAGGCAAAGGAGTAATGTTTGCCGGCGGGGGACGTGCGGCGATTAACCTGTGCGGTAGTGAAAAGGAGTTAAAAAGAAGGAAGTGTGCGGATGCGGAAAGAATGGAATAATTGTGGTAGGCTGCCGGCTGAGTAGTTTGGTGAATGTTTGGTGTGGATCCGGCGCTGCCGATTGGATGGTGGGGCTGCAGTGTGAGTCAGATAAATATAAAAATAAAACCAGGAGTAGGATCCAATGGGACTAACTGGCATGTATAGACGCGTGTAATGCAAAAGGGCTGTTTTTGGTAGCATCTCTCGCTCACGGCCATACCACCCTGAACATGCCCGATCTTGTCTGATCTCGGAAGCCAAGCAGGGTAGGGTCTGGTTAGTACTTGGATGGGAGACCTCCTGGGAATACCAGGTGCTATAAGCCTTTCTCACTTTTACTTTATACAGGGGGCGCTCCACTTCACGATTAATTTAAATCTATCACTCCCCTTCCATTTTACTATTTTATATATATATATTTTTTTTTTCTCTCATTCCTAAAGGCAGCTTTTAGAAACCGTTTTACTCTAAATACTTCCTGGTAATTCTAGGTGCTGTAAGCTGTTCGTGCCTTTATTCCACCAGGGCGCGATCTTCTCACAAACTTGAAGACTGTCACTCCCCATTCACGTTTTACAACTTATTGTTAATGATAAAGAGACAGCTTTTTACACACAGTTTTAAACAAAGTACTGATATTATTCCTCTTCAACTGACCGCTTTGTTTTCTATGCAAAAACCACTTCGCCACAGAAGACTCGATATTATTGGCATGGCAAGTTCTGCTCTTCTCCTTTCAAAACTTGCTAAAAGCTGTATTTAAAAGAACAGATTGGCCGGGGTAATTCACACCCTTCAATGCCAGCTTAATGTTTAGGTTAGTGGGAATCACAGAGGAATTAGGGATGGAAACTTCTTTGCTGGTGGTAGAAGCGGTCTGGTGAATTTTTAGAGAGAAGAGGCCGTCGATGTTTGAATGTAGAAAATTGTTCTGGCTGCAGCCTGCAGTATGGACTTGTTGGTGTGTGTAGCTCCCAGTGTTCTGACAGCGCGACGTTTTGGGGAAGCATGTGATTCAGCAGCTACCAGTGGGCTTCGTGCGGCGGAGATTTTGTGGCTGTTAGCGGAGTTGATAACAGAGGATCGTTAAGAGAAGCCTACATGCAGTAGGCAAAGGAGTAATGTTTGCTGGCGGGGGACGTGCGGCGATTAACCTGTGCGGTAGTGAAAAGGAGTTAAAAAGAAGGAAGTGTGCGGATGCGGAAAGAATGGAATAATTGTGGTAGGCTGCCGGCTGAGTAGTTTGGTGAATGTTTGGTGTGGGTCCGGCGCTGCCGATTGGATGGTGGGGCTGCAGTGTGAGTCAGATAAAAAAAAAAAAAAAACCAGGAGTAGGATCCAATGGGACTAACTGGCATGTATAGACGCGTGTAATGCAAAAGGGCTGTTTTTGGTAGCATCTCTCGCTTACGGCCATACCACCCTGAACACGCCTGATCTCGTCTGATCTCGGAAGCCAAGCAGGGTAGGGTCTGGTTAGTACTTGGATGGGAGACCTCCTGGGAATACCAGGTGCTGTAAGCCTTTTTCACTTTTACTTTATACAGGGGGCGCTCCACTTCACGATTAATTTAAATCTATCACTCCCCTTCCATTTTACTATTTTATATATATATATATATTTCTCTCATTCATAAAGGCAGCTTTTACACACCGTTTTACTATAAATACTTCCTGGTAATTCTAGGTGCTGTAAGCTGTTCGTGCCTTTATTCCACCAGGGCGCGATCTTCTCACAAACTTGAAGACTGTCACTCCCCATTCACGTTTTACAACTTATTGTTAATGATAAAGAGACAGCTTTTTACACACAGTTTTAAACAAAGTACTGATATTATTCCTCTTCAACTGACCGCTTTGTTTTCTATGCAAAAACCACTTCGCCACAGAAGACTCGATATTATTGGCATAGCAAGTTCTGCTCTTCTCCTTTCAAAACTTGCTAAAAGCTGTATTTAAAAGAACAGATTGGCCGGGGTAATTCACACCCTTCAATACCAGCTTAATGTTTAGGTTAGTGGGAATCACAGAGGAATTAGGGATGGAAACTTCTTTGCTGGTGGTAGAAGCGGTCTGGTGAATTTTTAGAGAGAAGAGGCCGTCGATGTTTGAATGTAGAAAATTGTTCTGGCTGCAGCCTGCAGTATGGACTTGTTGGTGTGTGTAGCTCCCAGTGTTCTGACAGCGCAACGTTTTGGGGAAGCATGTGATTCAGCAGCTACCAGTGGGCTTCGTGCGGCGGAGATTTTGTGGCTGTTAGCGGAGTTGATAACAGAGGGTCGTTAAGAGAAGCCTGCATGCAGTAGGCAAAGGAGTAATGTTTGCCGGCGGGGGACGTGCGGCGATTAACCTGTGCGGTAGTGAAAAGGAGTTAAAAAGAAGGAAGTGTGCGGATGCGGAAAGAATGGAATAATTGTGGTAGGCTGCTGGCTGAGTAGTTTGGTGAATGTTTGGTGTGGGTCCGGCGCTGCCGATTGGATGGTGGGGCTGCAGTGTGAGTCAGATAAAAAAAAAAAACCAGGAGTAGTATCCAATGGGACTATCTGGCATGTATAGACGCGTGTAATGCAAAAGGGCTGTTTTTGGTAGCATCTCTCGCTTACGGCCATACCACCCTGAACACGCCCATATCTCGTCTGATTTTGGAAGCTAAGCAGGGTAGGGTCTGGTTAGTACTTGGATGGGAGACCACCTGGGAATACCAGGTGCTGTAAGCTTTTCTCACTTTTACTTTATACAGGGGGCGCTCCACTTCACGATTAATTTAAATCTATCACTCCCATTCCATTTTACTATTTTATATATATATATTTTTTTTTCTCTCATTCATAAAGGCAGCTTTTAGAAACCGTTTTACTCTAAATACTTCCTGGTAATTCTAGGTGCTGTAAGCTGTTCGTGCCTTTATTCCACCAGGGCGCGATCTTCGCACAAACTTGAAGACTGTCACTCCCCATTCACGTTTTACAACTTATTGTTAATGATAAAGAGACAGCTTTTTACACACAGTTTTAAACAAAGTACTGATATTATTCCTCTTCAACTGACCGCTTTGTTTTCTATGCAAAAACCACTTCGCCACAGAAGACTCGATATTATTGGCATAGCAAGTTCTGCTCTTCTCCTTTCAAAACTTGCTAAAAGCTGTATTTAAAAGAACAGATTGGCCGGGGTAATTCACACCCTTCAATGCCAGCTTAATGTTTAGGTTAGTGGGAATCACAGAGGAATTAGGGATGGAAACTTCTTTGCTGGTGGTAGAAGCGGTCTGGTGAATTTTTAGAGAGAAGAGGCCGTCGATGTTTGAATGTAGAAAATTGTTCTGGCTGCAGCCTGCAGTATGGACTTGTTGGTGTGTGTAGCTCCCAGTGTTCTGACAGCGCGACGTTTTGGGGAAGCATGTGATTCAGCAGCTACCAGTGGGCTTCGTGCGGCGGAGATTTTGTGGCTGTTAGCGGAGTTGATAACAGAGGGTCGTTAAAAGAAGCCTGCATGCGGTAGGCAAAGGAGTAATGTTTGCCGGCGGGGGACGTGCGGCGATTAACCTGTGCGGTAGTGAAAAGGAGTTAAAGAGAAGGAAGTGTGCGGATGCGGAAAGAATGGAATAATTGTGGTAGGCTGCCGGCTGAGTAGTTTGGTGAATGTTTGGTGTGGGTCCGGCGCTGCCGATTGGATGGTGGGGCTGCAGTGTGAGTCAGATAAAAAAAAAAAAAAAACATTAGTAGGATCCAATGGGACCAACCGGCATGTATAGAGGCGTGTAATGCAAAAGGGCTGTTTTTGGTAGCATCTCTCGCTTACGGCCATACCACCCTGAACACGCCCGATCTCGTCTGATCTCGGAAGCCAAGCAGGGTAGGGTCTGGTTAGTACTTGGATGGGAGACCTCCTGGGAATACCAGGTGCTGTAAGCCTTTCTCACTTTTACTTTATACAGGGGGCGCTCCACTTCACGATTAATTTAAATCTATCACTCCCCTTCCATTTTACTATTTTATATATATATTTTTTTTTTTCTCTCATTCATAAAGGCAGCTTTTAGAAACCGTTTTACTCTAAATACTTCCTGGTAATTCTAGGTGCTGTAAGCTGTTCGTGCCTTTATTCCACCAGGGCGCGATCTTCTCACAAACTTGAAGACTGTCACTCCCCATTCACGTTTTACAACTTATTGTTAATGATAAAGAGACAGCTTTTTACACACAGTTTTAAACAAAGTACTGATATTATTCCTCTTCAACTGACCGCTTTGTTTTCTATGCAAAAACCACTTCGCCACAGAAGACTCGATATTATTGGCATAGCAAGTTCTGCTCTTCTCCTTTCAAAACTTGCTAAAAGCTGTATTTAAAAGAACAGATTGGCCGGGGTAATTCACACCCTTCAATGCCAGCTTAATGTTTAGGTTAGTGGGAATCACAGAGGAATTAGGGATGGAAACTTCTTTGCTGGTGGTAGAAGCGGTCTGGTGAATTTTTAGAGAGAAGAGGCCGTCGATGTTTGAATGTAGAAAATTGTTCTGGCTGCAGCCTGCAGTATGGACTTGTTGGTGTGTGTAGCTCCCAGTGTTCTGACAGCGCGACGTTTTGGGGAAGCATGTGATTCAGCAGCTACCAGTGGGCTTCGTGCGGCGGAGATTTTGTGGCTGTTAGCGGAGTTGATAACAGAGGGTCGTTAAGAGAAGCCTGCATGCAGTAGGCAAAGGAGTAATGTTTGCCGGCGGGGGACGTGCGGCGATTAACCTGTGCGGTAGTGAAAAGGAGTTAAAAAGAAGGAAGTGTGCGGATGCGGAAAGAATGGAATAATTGTGGTAGGCTGCCGGCTGAGTAGTTTGGTGAATGTTTGGTGTGGGTCCGGCGCTGCCGATTGGATGGTGGGGCTGCAGTGTGAGTCAGATAAAAAAAAAAAAAGAACATTAGTAGGATCCAATGGGACCAACTGGCATGTATAGAGGCGTGTAATGCAAAAGGGCTGTTTTTGGTAGCATCTCTCGCTTACGGCCATACCACCCTGAACACGCCTGATCTCGTCTGATCTCGGAAGCCAAGCAGGGTAGGTTTTGGTTAGTAGTTGGATGGGAGACCTCCTGGGAATACCAGGTGCTGTAAGCTTTTCTCACTTTTACTTTATACAGGGGGCGCTCCACTTCACGATTAATTTAAATCTATCACTCCCCTTCCATTTTACTATTTTATATATATATATATATTTTTTTTCTCTCATTCATAAAGGCAGCTTTTAGAAACCGTTTTACTCTAAATACTTCCTGGTAATTCTAGGTGCTGTAAGCTGTTCGTGCCTTTATTCCACCAGGGCGCGATCTTCTCACAAACTTGAAGACTGTCACTCCCCATTCACGTTTTACAACTTATTGTTAATGATAAAGAGACAGCTTTTTACACACAGTTTTAACACTACGATCCCTGAAATCAACGAAATTTTCCGGACGCACCTCGGGTGGAGCCCCCCCCTCACTCCCCACACAAGCTGCCCGCCCCCTCATCAGCGCCAATCAACACCTATTGTTTTGCAAATGAAAGCGGAGTTTCACGGTTTCAGCTTCGGGTCTGCACAGAAACGTTTTCTAACAGTGTGGTCTGAGGAATCGTAAAATACATGCGTTAATATATCATAATTTGAAACACCATTTCTCTTGATTCGGTAATTTCAGTTTCAAGAAAGTATTTGATGGAATAAATACATGCATTTGCTTACTGCCTGTAGCAATCGGTAATCTGATTTTCAGTTTTAAAGTTCGATCAGGGCTAAATGACAAATTAATTAATGTATGTCATTAAAATTACCCTGGCATGATATTTGCATTATAAATGTACCGACAGACAAAGCATTTTTATAGGTAATGAAGAAAAACCTGCAACTTGCAATGTGCAAAGACCGTAATCCCCGTAAGAAGTGCATGCACACAAAAGACTGCTGATTACTATGTCCATTTGTTATGAGAGAGCACAATGCGCTTTGAATGTAAACACTGACGTTGCTACTTGCGAAAAAGATCGCGCAGTTATGAGCGCACAAAAGACTGTAAATTACTGCGGACGTGTGTGCATTTGTGCGTAGGATTATGAGATGCCACGGTGAACTTCACACGGAAACAATTCACATGTTACATGGGAAACATTGCGCAGTTATCAGCGCACAAAAGACTGTAAATTACTCCCGACGTGTGTGCATTTGTGTGTGGGATTATGAGATGCCATGGTGAACTTCACACGGAAACAATTCACATGTTACATGGGAAACATTGCGCAGTTATCAGCGCACAAAAGACTGTAAATTACTCCCGACGTGTGTGCATTTGTGTGTGGGATTATGAAATGCCACAGTGAACACAAACACTTCGTGATGTACGTATGAAACAGGATGGGCAATTATGAGCACACAAAAGTGCTAATTATTCATAAACAGATTGTGGTCCAGATATATAATTACGGCATAATAAAAAAAAGACTTTCGCGTGCGTGTGTGTTTCCGTATAACATTCAATCGGTTATTTTTGATATAATAAATACATACAGTTGATGTCTGCGACAATCTGTGTAACCTTATTCAGTTGTAAAAGTTAGAGCTAAAAGATAAATTGATTTACATATATCGGTAAAAGAACCATGGCATAACATTAGCGCGATATATGCATTATAAATGAATCACTAAGTAAGAACTCAGGACACTGCAGCTGCGCTTTGCATGAAGGCTAAAGATGGCTCTGTTTGGGAAAAAGAAACTTCGGCGTCGATTTATGCAAGAAAAAGAGATTGAAAAAGAAATGAAGACACAGCTTAGACAAGCTTCTGTTCCTCAGCTTTCCACTGGAAAGAGGACTCAGTGTCAGGTGCTCCGTCACTGTAATAGGCAGGGGCGCCGCTAAGGGGGGGAAAGTTGGGACAATTCTAAGGGCCCACGCCCTTTAGGGGCCCCCAGAGATCTGAATGGGTGTGGTAGGGGGGCCCAACCTCATATTTTGTCATAGGGCCCAAAATTGCTAGCGGCGCCCCTGGTAATAGGAACCACAGTACAGAGAGATGTGTGCAGTGTGACAGGTACACCTGTCGCAAGTGTAGGAAGGAGTGTCATTGGGTGTGTGATGACTGTTAGTGGATAGAAAAGGTTTTGTATCTTTAGTGTATGTGCTTATTTTGTATAATAAATGTGTATCTTCCACTTGAATGACACGGACTCTCTCTCTCTATCATACACACACATGCTCTTTATCTTTATACCATCTGATACTTGAAATTTACACATTCTTTGTCAATATTCCTGCAGCTTGTACTCATGAATCAATGATGCAACTTTTCCCCATGTGGCACATGAAGTGTTTACATCAGAAATGCACATGCGTGCACATGTATGACATGTTATTTCATCATACATTTACACATATAGTTGTAGACACAGAACATACATCAAAATATATGTATTTGCTATATCAAAATATATTTGTGTAATTGACACCACGGTTACCGTAGTAGATTTGGGGGTTCCACTGTATTTCAAATTATTATGTATCAATGCATGTGAATCCTTACAATACATCACTAGATAAACTCTTTAGTGCAGACCTGAGTTGAAGAAGTGACTTCAGGCTGGGGGATGACTTCAGCTGAGTGACTGTGATTCATTTGCAAAACAAAAGGTGTTAATGGTGCTGGAGAGGGGGCGGGCAGCTTGTGAGGGGAGTAAGAGGGGGGGCTCCTTGTGAGGAGAGCCTCATTTTTCCAGGAATTCTAGTGTTAAACAAAGTACTGATATTATTCCTCTTCAACTGACCGCTTTGTTTTCTATGCAAAAACCACTTCGCCACAGAAGACTCGATATTATTGGCATAGCAAGTTCTGCTCTTCTCCTTTCAAAACTTGCTAAAAGCTGTATTTAAAAGAACAGATTGGCCGGGGTAATTTACACCCTTCAATGCCAGCTTAATGTTTAGGTTAGTGGGAATCACAGAGGAATTAGGGATGGAAACTTCTTTGCTGGTGGTAGAAGCGGTCTGGTGAATTTTTAGAGAGAAGAGGCCGTCGATGTTTGAATGTAGAAAATTGTTCTGGCTGCAGCCTGCAGTATGGACTTGTTGGTGTGTGTAGCTCCCAGTGTTCTGACAACGCAATGTTTTGGGGAAGCATGTGATTCAGCAGCTACCAGTGGGCTTCGCGCGGCGGAGATTTTGTGGCTGTTAGCGGAGTTGATAACAGAGGGTCATTAAGAGAAGCCTGCATGCAGTAGGCAAAGGAGTAATGTTTGCTGGCGGGGGACGTGCGGCGATTAACCTGTGCGGTAGTGAAAAGGAGTTAAAGAGAAGGAAGTGTGCGGATGCGGAAAGAATGGAATAATTGTGGTAGGCTGCCGGCTGAGTAGTTTGGTGAATGTTTGGTGTGGGTCCGGCGTTGCCGATTGGATGGTGGGGCTGCAGTGTGAGTCAGATAAAAAAAAAAAAAAAACCAGGAGTAGGATCCAATGGGACCAACTGGCATGTATAGAGGCGTGTAATGCAAAAGGGCTGTTTTTGGTAGCGTCTCTCGCTTACGGCCATACCACCCTGAACACACCTGATCTTGTCTGATCTCGGAAGCCAAGCAGGGTAGGGTCTGGTTAGTACTTGGATGGGAGACCACCTGGGAATACCAGGTGCTGTAAGCTTTTCTCACTTTTACTTTATACAGGGGGCGCTCCACTTCACGATTAATTTAAATCTATCACTCCCCTTCCATTTTACTATTTTATATATATATTTTTATTTTCTCTCTTTCATAAAGGCAGCTTTTACACACCGTTTTACTCTAAATACTGCCTGGTAATTCTAGGTGCTGTAAGCTCTTCGTGCCTTTATTCCACCAGGGCGCGATCTTCTCACAAACTTGAAGACTGTCACTCCCCATTCACGTTTTACAACTTATTGTTAATGATAAAGAGACAGCTTTTTACACACAGTTTTAAACAAAGTACTGATATTATTCCTCTTCAACTGACCGCTTTGTTTTCTATGCAAAAACCACTTCGCCACAGAAGACTCGATATTATTGGTATAGCAAGTTCTGCTCTTCTCCTTTCAAAACTTGCCAAAAGCTGTATTTAAAAGAACAGATTGGCCGGGGTAATTCACACCCTTCAATGCCAGCTTAATGTTTAGGTTAGTGGGAATCACAGAGGAATTAGGTATGGAAACTTCTTTGCTGGTGGTAGAAGCGGTCTGGTGAATTTTTAGAGAGAAGAGGCCGTCGATGTTTGAATGTAGAAAATTGTTCTGGCTGCAGCCTGCAGTATGGACTTGTTGGTGTGTGTAGCTCCCAGTGTTCTGACAGCGTGACGTTTTGGGGAAGCATGTGATTCAGCAGCTACCAGTGGGCTTCGTGCGGCGGAGATTTTGTGGCTGTTAGCGGAGTTGATAACAGAGGGTCGTTAAGAGAAGCCTGCATGCAGTAGGCAAAGGAGTAATGTTTGCCGGCGGGGGACGTGCGGCGATTAACCTGTGCGGTAGTGAAAAGGAGTTAAAAAGAAGGAAGTGTGCGGATGCGGAAAGAATGGAATAATTGTGGTAGGCTGCCGGCTGAGTAGTTTGGTGAATGTTTGGTGTGGGTCCGGCGCTGCCGATTGGATGGTGGTGCTGCAGTGTGAGTCAGATAAAAAAAAAAAAAACCAGGAGTAGGATCCAATGGGACTAACTGGCATGTATAGACGCGTGTAATGCAAAAGGGCTGTTTTTGGTAGCGTCTCTCGCTTATGGCCATACCACCCTGAACACGCCCGATCTCGTCTGATCTCAGAAGCTAAGCAGGGTAGGGTATGGTTAGTTATTGGATGGGAGACCACCTGGGAATACCAGGTGCTGTAAGCTTTTCTCACTTTTACTTTATACAGGGGGCGCTCCACTTCACGATTAATTTAAATCTATCACTCCCCTTCCATTCTACTATTTTATATATATTTTTTTATTTTCTCTCTTTCATAAAGGCAGCTTTTACACACCGTTTTACTCTAAATACTGCCTGGTAATTCTAGGTGCTGTAAGCTCTTCGTGCCTTTATTCCACCAGGGCGCGATCTTCTCACAAACTTGAAGACTGTCACTCCCCATTCACGTTTTACAACTTATTGTTAATGATAAAGAGACAGCTTTTTACACACAGTTTTAAACAAAGTACTGATATTATTCCTCTTCAACTGACCGCTTTGTTTTCTATGCAAAAACCACTTCGCCACAGAAGACTCGATATTATTGGCATAGCAAGTTCTGCTCTTCTCCTTTCAAAACTTGCTAAAAGCTGTATTTAAAAGAACAGATTGGCCGGGGTAATTCACACCCTTCAATGCCAGCTTAATGTTTAGGTTAGTGGGAATCACAGAGGAATTAGGGATGGAAACTTCTTTGCTGGTGGTAGAAGCGGTCTGGTGAATTTTTAGAGAGAAGAGGCCGTCGATGTTTGAATGTAGAAAATTGTTCTGGCTGCAGCCTGCAGTATGGACTTGTTGGTGTGTGTAGCTCCCAGTGTTCTGACAGCGCGACGTTTTGGGGAAGCATGTGATTCAGCAGCTACCAGTGGGCTTCGTGCGGCGGAGATTTTGTGGCTGTTAGCGGAGTTGATAACAGAGGGTCGTTAAGAGAAGCCTGCATGCAGTAGGCAAAGGAGTAATGTTTGCCGGCGGGGGACGTGCGGCGATTAACCTGTGCGGTAGTGAAAAGGAGTTAAAAAGAAGGAAGTGTGTGGATGCGGAAAGAATGGAATAATTGTGGTAGGCTGCCGGCTGAGTAGTTTGGTGAATGTTTGGTGTGGGTCCGGCGCTGCCGATTGGATGGTGGTGCTGCAGTGTGAGTCAGATAAAAAAAAAAAAAAAACCAGGAGTAGGATCTAATGGGACTAACTGGCATGTATAGACGCGTATAATGCAAAAGGGCTGTTTTTGGTCGTGTCTCTCGCTTACGGCCATACCACCCTGAACACGCCCGATCTCGTCTGATCTTGGAAGCTAAGCAGGGTAGGGTCTGGTTAGTACTTGGATGGGTGACCACCTGGGAATACCAGGTGCTGTAAGCTTTTCTCACTTTTACTTTATACAGGGGGCGCTCCACTTCACGATTAATTTAAATCTATCACTCCCATTCCATTTTACTATTTTATATATATATATATTTTATCTCTCTTTCATAAAGGCAGCTTTTAGAAACCGTTTTACTCTAAATACTTCCTGGTAATTCTAGGTGCTGTAAGCTGTTCGTGCCTTTATTCCACCAGGGCGCGATCTTCTCACAAACTTGAAGACTGTCACTCCCCATTCACGTTTTACAACTTATTGTTAATGATAAAGAGACAGCTTTTTACACACAGTTTTAAACAAAGTACTGATATTATTCCTCTTCAACTGACCGCTTTGTTTTCTATGCAAAAACCACTTCGCCACAGAAGACTCGATATTATTGGCATAGCAAGTTCTGCTCTTCTCCTTTCAAAACTTGCTAAAAGCTGTATTTAAAAGAACAGATTGGCCGGGGTAATTCACACCCTTCAATGCCAGCTTAATGTTTAGGTTAGTGGGAATCACAGAGGAATTAGGGATGGAAACTTCTTTGCTGGTGGTAGAAGCGGTCTGGTGAATTTTTAGAGAGAAGAGGCCGTCGATGTTTGGATGTAGAAAATTGTTCTGGCTGCAGCCTGCAGTATGGACTTGTTGGTGTGTGTAGCTCCCAGTGTTCTGACAGCGCAACGTTTTGGGGAAGCATGTGATTCAGCAGCTACCAGTGGGCTTCGTGCGGCGGAGATTTTGTGGCTGTTAGCGGAGTTGATAACAGAGGGTCGTTAAGAAAAGCCTGCATGCAGTAGGCAAAGGAGTAATGTTTGCTGGCGGGGGACGTGCGGCGATTAACCTGTGCGGTAGTGAAAAGGAGTTAAAGAGAAGGAAGTGTGCGGATGCGGAAAGAATGGAATAATTGTGGTAGGCTGCCGGCTGAGTAGTTTGGTGAATGTTTGGTGTGGGTCCGGCGCTGCCGATTGGATGGTGGGGCTGCAGTGTGAGTCAGATAAAAAAAAAAAAAAGAACATTAGTAGGATCCAATGGGACCAACTGGCATGTATAGAGGCGTGTAATGCAAAAGGGCTGTTTTTGGTAGCATCTCTCGCTTACGGCCATACCACCCTGAACACGCCCGATCTCGTCTGATCTCGGAAGCCAAGCAGGGTAGGGTCTGGTTAGTACTTGGATGTGAGACCACCTGGGAATACCAGGTGCTGTAAGCTTTTCTCACTTTTACTTTATACAGGGGGCGCTCCACTTCACGATTAATTTAAATCTATCACTCCCCTTCCATTTTACTATTTTATATATATATATATTTTTCTCTCATTCATAAAGGCAGCTTTTAGAAACCGTTTTACTCTAAATACTTCCTGGTAATTCTAGGTGCTGTAAGCTGTTCGTGCCTTTATTCCACCAGGGCGCGATCTTCTCACAAACTTGAAGACTGTCACTCCCCATTCACGTTTTACAACTTATTGTTAATGATAAAGAGACAGCTTTTTACACACGGTTTTAAAAAAAGTACTGATATTATTCCTCTTCAACTGACCGCTTTGTTTTCTATGCAAAAACCACTTCGCCACAGAAGACTCGATATTATTGGCATAGCAAGTTCTGCTCTTCTCCTTTCAAAACTTGCTAAAAGCTGTATTTAAAAGAACAGATTGGCCGGGGTAATTCACACCCTTCAATGCCAGCTTAATGTTTAGGTTAGTGGGAATCACAGAGGAATTAGGGATGGAAACTTCTTTGCTGGTGGTAGAAGCGGTCTGGTGAATTTTTAGAGAGAAGAGGCCGTCGATGTTTGAATGTAGAAAATAGTTCTGGCTGCAGCCTGCAGTATGGACTTGTTGGTGTGTGTAGCTCCCAGTGTTCTGACAGCGCGACGTTTTGGGGAAGCATGTGATTCAGCAGCTACCAGTGGGCTTCGTGCGGCGGAGATTTTGTGGCTGTTAGCGGAGTTGATAACAGAGGGTCGTTAAGAGAAGCCTGCATGCAGTAGGCAAAGGAGTAATGTTTGCCGGCGGGGGACGTGCAGCGATTAACCTGTGCGGTAGTGAAAAGGAGTTAAAAAGAAGGAAGTGTGCGGATGCGGAAAGAATGGAATAATTGTGGTAGGCTGCCGGCTGAGTAGTTTGGTGAATGTTTGGTGTGGGTCCGGCGCTGCCGATTGGATGGTGGTGCTGCAGTGTGAGTCAGATAAAAAAAAAAAAAAAACCAGGAGTAGGATCCAATGGGACTAACTGGCATGTATAGACGCGTGTAATGCAAAAGGGCTGTTTTTTGTCGAGTCTCTCGCTTATGGCCATACCACCCTGAACACACCCGATCTCATCCGATCTCAGAAGCCAAGCAGGGTAGGGTCTGGTTAGTACTTGGATGGGACACGTCCTGGGAATACCAGGTGCTGTAAGCTTTTCTCACTTTTACTTTATACAGGGGGCGCTCCACTTCACGATTAATTTAAATCTATCACTCCCCTTCCATTTTACTATTTTATATATATATATTTTTTTCTCTCATTCATAAAGGCAGCTTTTAGAAACCGTTTTACTCTAAATACTTCCTGGTAATTCTAGGTGCTGTAAGCTGTTCGTGCCTTTATTCCACCAGGGCGCGATCTTCTCACAAACTTGAAGACTGTCACTCCCCATTCACGTTTTACAACTTATTGTTAATGATAAAGAGACAGCTTTTTACACACAGTTTTAAACAAAGTACTGATATTATTCCTCTTCAACTGACCGCTTTGTTTTCTATGCAAAAACCACTTCGCCACAGAAGACTCGATATTATTGGCATAGCAAGTTCTGCTCTTCTCCTTTCAAAACTTGCTAAAAGCTGTATTTAAAAGAACAGATTGGCCGGGGTAATTCACACCCTTCAATGCCAGCTTAATGTTTAGGTTAGTGGGAATCACAGAGGAATTAGGGATGGAAACTTCTTTGCTGGTGGTAGAAGCGGTCTGGTGAATTTTTAGAGAGAAGAGGCCGTCGATGTTTGAATGTAGAAAATAGTTCTGGCTGCAGCCTGCAGTATGGACTTGTTGGTGTGTGTAGCTCCCAGTGTTCTGACAGCGCGACGTTTTGGGGAAGCATGTGATTCAGCAGCTACCAGTGGGCTTCGTGCGGCGGAGATTTTGTGGCTGTTAGCGGAGTTGATAACAGAGGGTCGTTAAGAGAAGCCTGCATGCAGTAGGCAAAGGAGTAATGTTTGCCGGCGGGGGACGTGCGGCGATTAACCTGTGCGGTAGTGAAAAGGAGTTAAAAAGAAGGAAGTGTGCGGATGCGGAAAGAATGGAATAATTGTGGTAGGCTGCCGGCTGAGTAGTTTGGTGAATGTTTGGTGTGGGTCCGGCGCTGCCGATTGGATGGTGGTGCTGCAGTGTGAGTCAGATAAAAAAAAAAAAAAACCAGGAGTAGGATCCAATGGGACTAACTGGCATGTATAGACGCGTTTAATGCAAAAGGGCTGTTTTTGGTCACGTCTCTCGCTTATGGCCATACCTCCCTGAACACACCCGATCTCATCCGATCTCAGAAGCCAAGCAGGGTAGGGGCTGGTTAGTACTTTGATGGGAGACCTCCTGGGAATACCAGGTGCTGTAAGCTTTTCTCACTTTTACTTTATACAGGGGGCGCTCCACTTCACGATTAATTTAAATCTATCACTCCCCTTCCATTTTACTATTTTATATATATATTTTTTTTTCTCTCATTCATAAAGGCAGCTTTTACACACCGTTTTACTTTAAATACTTCCTGGTAATTCTATGTGCTGTAAGCTGTTCGTGCCTTTATTCCACCAGGGCGCGATCTTCTCACAAACTTGAAGACTGTCACTCCCCATTCACGTTTTACAACTTATTGTTAATGATAAAGAGACAGCTTTTTACACACAGTTTTAAACAAAGTACTGATATTATTCCTCTTCAACTGACCGCTTTGTTTTCTATGCAAAAACCACTTCACCACAGAAGACTCGATATTATTGGCATAGCAAGTTCTGCTCTTCTCCTTTCAAAACTTGCTAAAAGCTGTATTTAAAAGAACAGATTGGCCGGGGTAATTCACACCCTTCAATGCCAGCTTAATGTTTAGGTTAGTGGGAATCACAGAGGAATTAGGGATGGAAACTTCTTTGCTGGTGGTAGAAGCGGTCTGGTGAATTTTTAGAGAGAAGAGGCCGTCGATGTTTGAATGTAGAAAATTGTTCTGGCTGCAGCCTGCAGTATGGACTTGTTGGTGTGTGTAGCTCCCAGTGTTCTGACAGCGCGACGTTTTGGGGAAGCATGTGATTCAGCAGCTACCAATGGGCTTCGTGCCGCGGAGATTTTGTGGCTGTTAGCGGAGTTGATAACAGAGGGTCGTTAAGAGAAGCCTGCATGCAGTAGGCAAAGGAGTAATGTTTGCCGGCGGGGGACGTGCGGCGATTAACCTGTGCGGTAGTGAAAAGGAGTTAAAAAGAAGGAAGTGTGCGGATGCGGAAAGAATGGAATAATTGTGGTAGGCTGTCGGCTGAGTAGTTTGGTGAATGTTTGGTGTGGGTCCGGCGCTGCCGATTGGATGGTGGTGCTGCAGTGTGAGTCAGATAAAAAAAAAAAAGAACATTAGTAGGATCCAATGGGACCAACTGGCATGTATAGAGGCGTGTAATGCAAAAGGGATGTTTTTGGTAGCATCTCTCGCTTACGGCCATACCACCCTGAACACGCCTGATCTCGTCTGGTCTTGGAAGCTAAGCAGGGTAGGGTCTGGTTAGTACTTGGATGGGAGACCACCTGGGAATTCCAAGTGCTGTAAGCTTTTCTCACTTTTACTTTATACAGGGGGCGCTCCACTTCACGATTAATTTAAATCTATCACTCCCCTTCCATTTTACTATTTTATATATATATTTTTTTTTTCTCTCATTCATAAAGGCAGCTTTTAGAAACCGTTTTACTCTAAATACTTCCTGGTAATTCTAGGTGCTGTAAGCTGTTCGTGCCTTTATTCCACCAGGGAGCGATCTTCTCACAAACTTGAAGACTGTCACTCCCCATTCACGTTTTACAACTTATTGTTAATGATAAAGAGACAGCTTTTTACACACAGTTTTAAACAACGTACTGATATTATTCCTCTTCAACTGACCGCTTTGTTTTCTATGCAAAAACCACTTCGCCACAGAAGACTCGATATTATTGGCATAGCAAGTTCTGCTCTTCTCCTTTCAAAACTTGCTAAAAGCTGTATTTAAAAGAACAGATTGGCCGGGGTAATTCACACCCTTCAATGCCAGCTTAATGTTTAGGTTAGTGGGAATCACAGAGGAATTAGGGATGGAAACTTCTTTGCTGGTGGTAGAAGCGGTCTGGTGAATTTTTAGAGAGAAGAGGACGTCGATGTTTGAATGTAGAAAATTGTTCTGGCTGCAGCCTGCAGTATGGACTTGTTGGTGTGTGTAGCTCCCAGTGTTCTGACAGCGTGACGTTTTGGGGAAGCATGTGATTCAGCAGCTACCATTGGGCTTCGTGCGGCGGAGATTTTGTGGCTGTTAGCGGAGTTGATAACAGAGGGTCGTTAAGAGAAGTCTGCATGCAGTAGGCAAAGGAGTAATGTTTGCCGGCGGGGGACGTGCGGCGATTAACCTGTGCGGTAGTGAAAAGGAGTTAAAAAGAAGGAAGTGTGCGGATGTGGAAAGAATGGAATAATTGTGGTAGGCTGCCGGCTGAGTAGTTTGGTGAATGTTTGGTGTGGGTCCGGCGCTGCCGATTGGATGGTGGGGCTGCAGTGTGAGTCAGATAAAAAAAAAAAAAAAAGAACATTAGTAGGATCCAATGGGACCAACTGGCATGTATAGAGGCGTGTAATGCAAAAGGGCTGTTTTTGGTAGCTTCTCTCGCTTACGGCCATACCACCCTGAACACGCCTGATCTCGTCTGATCTCGGAAGCCAAGCAGGGTAGGGTCTGGTTAGTACTTGGATGGGAGACCTCCTGGGAATACCAGGTGCTGTAAGCCTTTCTCACTTTTACTTTATACAAGGGGCGCTCCACTTCACGATTAATTTAAATCTATAACTCCCCTTCCATTTTACTATTTTATATATATATTTTTTCTCTCATTCATAAAGGCAGCCTTTACACACCGTTTTACTCTAAATACTTCCTGGTAATTCTAGGTGCTGTGAGCTGTTCGTGCCTTTATTCCACCAGGGCGCGATCTTCTGACAAACTTGAAGACTTTCACTCCACATTCACGTTTTACAACTTATTGTTAATAATAAAGAGACAGCTTTTTACACACAGTTTTAAACAAAGTACTGATATAATTCCTCTTAAACTCACCGCTTTGTTTTCTATGCAAAAACCACTTCGCCACAGAATATTCGATATTATTGGCATATTATCTGCTCTTCACCTCCTTTCAAAACTTGCTAAAAGCTGTATTTAAAAGAGCAGGTTGGCCGGGGTAATTCACACCCTTCAATGCCAGCTTAATGTTTAGGTTAGTGGGAATCACAGAGTAATTAGGGATGGAAACTTCTTTGCTGGTGGTAGAAGCGGTCTGGTGAATTTTTAGAAAGAAGAGGCCGTCGATGTTTCAATGTAGAAAATTGTTCTGGCTGCAGCCTGCAGTATGGACTTGTTGGCGTGTGTAGCTCCCAGTGTTCTGACAGCGTGACATTTTGGGGAAGCATGTGATTCAACAGCAACCAGTGGGCTTCGTGCGGCGGAGATTTTGTGGCTGTTAGCGGAGTTGATAACAGAGGGTCTTTAAGAGAAGCCTGCATGCGGTAGGCAAATGAGTAATGTTTGCCGGCGGGGGACGTGCGGCGATTAACCTGTTCGGTAGTGAAAAGGACTTAAAGAGAAGGAAGTGTGCGGATGCGGAAAGAATGGAATAATTGTGGTAGGCTGCCGGCTGAGTAGTTTGGTGAATGTTTGGTGTGGGTGCGGCGCTGCCGATTGGATGGTGGTGCTGCAGTGTGAGTCAGATAAATAAAAAAAAAAACAGGAGTAGGATCCAATGGGACTAACTGGCATGTATAGAGGCGTGTAATGCAAAAGGGCTGTTTTTGTTCGCGGCTCTCGCTTACGGCCATACCACCCTGAACACGCCAGATTTCGTCTGATCTCGGAAGCTAAGCAGGGGTAGGGTCTGGTTAGTACTTGGATGGGAGACTGCCTGGGAATACCACGTGCTGTAAGCTTTTCTCACTTTTACTTTATACAGGGGGCACTCCACCTCACGATTAATTTAAATCTATCACTCCCCTTCCATTTTACTATTTTATATATTTCTTTTTTCTCTCATTCATAAAGGCAGCTTTTACACACGTTTTACTCTAAATACTGCATGGTAATTCTAGGTGCTGTAAGCTGTTCGTGCCTTTATTCCACCAGGGCACGATCTTCTCACAAACTTGAAGACTGTCACTCCCCATTCACGTTTTACAACTTATTGTTAATAATAAAGAGACAGCTTTTTACACACAGTTTTAAACAAAGTACTGATATAATTCCTCTTCAACTCACCGCTTTGTTTTCTATGCAAAAACCACTTCTCCACAGAAGACTCGATATTGTTGGCATAGCAAGGTCTGCTCTTCTCCTCCTTTCAAAACTTGCTAAAAGCTGTATTTAAAAGAGCAGGTTGGCCGGGGTAATTCACACCCTTCAATGCCAGATTAATGTTTAGGTTAGTGGGAATCACAGAGGAATTAGGGATGGAAACTTCTTTGCTGATGGTAGAAGCGGTCTGGTGAATTTTTAGAGAGAAGAGGCCGTCGATGTTTCAATGTAGAAAATTGTTCTGGCTGCAGCCTGCAGTATGGACTTGTTGGCGTGTGTAGCTCCCAGTGTTCTGACAGCGTAACGTTTTGGGGAAGCATGTGATTCAACAGCTACCAGTGGGCTTCGTGCGGCAGAGATTTTGTGGCTGTTAGCGGAGTTGATAACAGAGGGTCGTTAAGAGAAGCCTGCATGAGGTAGGCAAAGGAGTAATGTTTGCCTGCGGGGGACGTGCGGCGATTAACCTGTGCGGTAGTGAAAAGGACTTAAAGAGAAGGAAGTGTGCGGATGCGGAAAGAATGGAATAATTGTGGTAGGCTGCCGGCTGAGTAGTTTGGTGAATGTTTGGTGTGGTTCCGGTACTGCCGATTGGATGGTGGGGCTGCAGTGTGAGTCAGATAAAAAAAAAAAAAAAAACAGGAGTAGGATCCACTTGGACTAACTGGCATGTATAGAGGCATGTAATGCAAAAGGACTGTTTTTGGTAGTTTTTCTCGCTCAAGGCCGTACCACCCTGAACACGCCCGATCTCGTCTGATCTTGGAAGCCAAGCAAGATAGGGTCTGGTTAGTACTTGGATGGGAGACCTACTGGGAATACCAGGTGCTGTAAGCTTTTCTCACTTTTACTTTATACAGGGGGCACTCCACTTCACGATTAATTTAAATCTATCACTCCCCTTCCATTTTACTATTTTATATATATATATTTTTTCTTTCATTCATAAAGGCAGCTTTTACACACCGTTTTACTCTAAATACTGCCTGGTAATTCTAGGTGCGGTAAGCTGTTCGTGCCTTTATTCCACCAGGGCGCGATCTTCTCACAAACTTGAAGACTGTCACTCCCCATTCACGTTTTACAACTTATTGTTAATGATAAAGAGACAGCTTTTTACACACAGTTTTAAACAAAGTACTGATATTATTCCTCTTCAGCTGACCGCTTTGTTTTCTATGCAAAAACCACTTCGCCACAGAAGACTCGATATTATTGGCATAGCAAGTTCTGCTCTTCTCCTTTCAAAACTTGCTAAAAGCTGTATTTAAAAGAACAGATTAGCCGGGGTAATTCACACCCTTCAATGCCAGCTTAATGTTTAGGTTAGTGGGAATCACAGAGGAATTAGGGATGGAAACTTCTTTGCTGGTGGTAGAAGCGGTCTGGTGAATTTTTAGAGAGAAGAGGCCGTCGATGTTTGAATGTAGAAAATTGTTTTGGCTGCAGCCTGCAGTATGGACTTGTTGGTGTGTGTAGCTCCCAGTGTTCTGACAGCGCGACGTTTTGGGGAAGCATGTGATTCAGCAGCTACCAGTGGGCTTCGTGCGGCGGAGATTTTGTGGCTGTTAGCGGAGTTGATAACAGAGGGTCGTTAAGAGAAGCCTGCATGCAGTAGGCAAAGGAGTAATGTTTGCCGGCGGGGGACGTGCGGCGATTAACCTGTGCGGTAGTGAAAATGAGTTAAAAAGAAGGAAGTGTGCGGATGCGGAAAGAATGGAATAATTGTGGTAGGCTGCCGGCTGAGTAGTTTGGTGAATGTTGGGTGTGGGTCCGGCGCTACCGATTGGATGGTGGGGCTGCAGTGTGAGTCAGATAAAAAAAAAAAAAAAGAACATTAGTAGTATCCAATGGGACCAACTGGCATGTATAGAGGCGTGTAATGCAAAAGGGCTGTTTTTGGTAGTTTCTCTCGCTTACGGCCATAGCACCCTGAACACGCCCGATCTCGTCTGATCTCGGAAGCTAAGCAGGGTAGGGTCTGGTTAGTACTTGGATGGGAGACCACCTGGGAATACCAGGTGCTGTAAGCTTTTCTCACTTTTACTTTATACAGGGGGCGCTCCACTTCACGATTAATTTAAATCTATCACTCCCCTTCCATTTTACTATTTTATATATATATATATATATATATATATATATATATATATATATATATATATATATATATATATATTTATTTTTTTTTTCTCTCATTCATAAAGGCAGCTTTTAGAAACCGTTTTACTCTAAATACTTCCTGGTAATTCTAGGTGCTGTAAGCTGTTCGTGCCTTTATTCCACCAGGGCGCGATCTTCTCACAAACTTGAAGACTGTCACTCCCCATTCACGTTTTACAACTTATTGTTAATGATAAAGAGACAGCTTTTTACACACAGTTTTAAACAAAGTACTGATATTATTCCTCTTCAACTGACCGCTTTGTTTTCTATGCAAAAACCACTTCGCCACAGAAGACTCGATATTATTGGCATAGCAAGTTCTGCTCTTCTCCTTTCAAAACTTGCTAAAAGCTGTATTTAAAAGAACAGATTGGCCGGGGTAATTCACACCCTTCAATGCCAGCTTAATGTTTAGGTTAGTGGGAATCACAGAGGAATTAGGGATGGAAACTTCTTTGCTGGTGGTAGAAGCGGTCTGGTGAATTTTTAGAGAGAAGAGGCCGTCGATGTTTGAATGTAGAAAATTGTTCTGGCTGCAGCCTGCAGTATGGACTTGTTGGTGTGTGTAGCTCCCAGTGTTCTGACAGCGCGACGTTTTGGGGAAGCATGTGATTCAGCAGCTACCAGTGGGCTTCGTGCGGCGGAGATTTTGTGGCTGTTAGCGGAGTTGATAACAGAGGGTCGTTAAGAGAAGCCTGCATGCGGTAGGCAAAGGAGTAATGTTTGCCGGCGGGGGACGTGCGGCGATTAACCTGTGCGGTACTGAAAAGGAGTTAAAAAGAAGGAAGTGTGCGGATGCGGAAAGAATGGAATAATTGTGGTAGGCTGCCGGCTGAGTAGTTTGGTGAATGTTTGGTGTGGGTCCGGCGCTGCCGATTGGATGGTGGGGCTGCAGTGTGAGTCAGATAAAAAAAAAAAAAAACCAGGAGTAGGATCCAATGGGACTAACTGGCATGTATAGACGCGTGTAATGCAAAAGGGCTGTTTTTGGTAGCATCTCTCGCTTACGGCCATACCACCCTGAACACGCCCGATCTCGTCTGATCTCGGAAGCTAAGCAGGGTAGGGTCTGGTTAGTACTTGGATGGGAGACCTCCTGGGAATACCAGGTGCTGTAAGCTTTTCTTACTTTAAACGGGGGGCGCTCCACTTCACGATTAATTTAAATCTACCACTCCCCTTCCATTTTACTATTTTATATATATATATATATATATATATATATATATATATATATATTTATCTCATTCATAAAGGCAGCTTTTACACACCGTTTTACTCTAAATACTTCCTGGTAATTCTAGGTGCTGTAAGCTGTTCGTGCCTTTATTCCACCAGGGCACGATCTTCTCACAAACTTGAAGACTGTCACTCCCCATTCACGTTTTACAACTTATTGTTAATGATAAAGAGACAGCTTTTTACACACAGTTTTAAACAAAATACTGATATTATTCCTCTTCAACTGACCGCTTTGTTTTCTATGCAAAAACCACTTCGCCACAGAAGACTCGATATTATTGGCATAGCAAGTTCTGCTCTTCTCCTTTCAAAACTTGCTAAAAGCTGTATTTAAAAGAACAGGTTGGCCGGGGTAATTCACACCCTTCAATGCCAGCTTAATGTTTAGGTTAGTGGGAATCACAGAGGAATTAGGGATGGAAACTTCTTTGCTGGTGGTAGAAGCGGTCTGGTGAATTTTTAGAGAGAAGAGGCCGTCGATGTTTGAATGTAGAAAATTGTTCTGGCTGCAGCCTGCAGTATGGACTTGTTGGTGTGTGTAGCTCCCAGTGTTCTGACAGCGCGATGTTTTAGGGAAGCATCTGATTCAGCAGCTACCAGTGGGCTTCGTGCGGCGGAGATTTTGTGGCTGTTAGCGGAGTTGATAACAGAGGGTCGTTAATAGAAGCCTGCATGCAGTAGGCAAAGGAGTAATGTTTGCCGGCGGGGGACGTGCGGCGATTAACCTGTGCGGTAGTGAAAATGAGTTAAAAAGAAGGAAGTGTGCGGATGCGGAAAGAATGGAATAATTGTGGTAGGCTGCCGGCTGAGTAGTTTGGTGAATGTTGGGTGTGGGTCCGGCGCTGCCGATTGGATGGTGGGGCTGCAGTGTGAGTCAGATTAAAAAAAAAAAAAGAACATTAGTAGTATCCAATGGGACCAACTCGCATGTATAGAGGCGTGTAATGCAAAAGGGCTGTTTTTGGTAGTTTCTCTCGCTTAGGGCCATACCACCCTGAACACGCCCGATCTCGTCTGATCTCGGAAGCTAAGCAGGGTAGGGTCTGGTTAGTACTTGGATGGGAAACCACCTGGGAATACCAGGTGCTGTAAGCTTTTCTCACTTTTACTTTATACAGGGGGCGCTCCACTTCACGATTAATTTAAATCTATCACTCCCCTTCCATTTTACTATTTTATATATATATATATATATTTTTTTTTTTCTCTCATTCATAAAGGCAGCTTTTAGAAACCGTTTTACTCTAAATACTTCCTGGTAATTCTAGGTGCTGTAAGCTGTTCGTGCCTTTATTCCACCAGGGCGCGATCTTCTCACAAACTTGAAGACTGTCACTCCCCATTCACGTTTTACAACTTATTGTTAATGATAAAGAGACAGCTTTTTTACACACAGTTTTAAACAAAGTACTGATATTATTCCTCTTCAACTGACCGCTTTGTTTTCTATGCAAAAACCACTTCGCCACAGAAGACTCGATATTATTGGCATAGCAAGTTCTGCTCTTCTCCTTTCAAAACTTGCTAAAAGCTGTATTTAAAAGAACAGATTGGCCGGGGTAATTCACACCCTTCAATGCCAGCTTAATGTTTAGGTTAGTGGGAATCACAGAGGAATTAGGGATGGAAACTTCTTTGCTGGTGGTAGAAGCGGTCTGGTGAATTTTTAGAGAGAAGAGGCCGTCGATGTTTGAATGTAGAAAATTGTTCTGGCTGCAGCCTGCAGTATGGACTTGTTGGTGTGTGTAGCTCCCAGTGTTCTGACAGCGCGATGTTTTGGGGAAGCATGTGATTCAGCAGCTACCAGTGGGCTTCGTGCGGCGGAGATTTTGTGGCTGTTAGCGGAGTTGATAACAGAGGGTCGTTAATAGAAGCCTGCATGCAGTAGGCAAAGGAGTAATGTTTGCTGGCGGGGGACGTGCGGCGATTAACCTGTGCGGTAGTGAAAATGAGTTAAAAAGAAGGAAGTGTGCGGATGCGGAAAGAATGGAATAATTGTGGTAGGCTGCCGGCTGAGTAGTTTGGTGAATGTTTGGTGTGGGTCCGGCGCTGCCGATTGGATGGTGGGGCTGCAGTGTGAGTCAGATAAAAAAAAAAAAAAACAGGAGTAGGATCCAATGGGACTAACTGGCATGTATAGACGCGTGTAATGCAAAAGGGCTGTTTTTGGTAGCATCTCTCGCTTACGGCCATACCACCCTGAACACGCCTGATCTCGTCTGATCTCGGAAGCTAAGCAGGGTAGGGTCTGGTTAGTACTTGGATGGGAGACCTCCTGGGAATACCAGGTGCTGTAAGCTTTTCTCACTTTTACTTTAAACGGGGGGCGCTCCACTTCACGATTAATTTAAATCTATCACTCCCCTTCCATTTTACTATTATATATATATATATATATATATATTTTTTCTCTCATTCATAAAGGCAGCTTTTAGAAACCGTTTTACTCTAAATACTTCCTGGTAATTCTAGGTGCTGTAAGCTGTTCGTGCCTTTATTCCACCAGGGCGCGATCTTCTCACAAACTTGAAGACTGTCACTCCCCATTCACGTTTTACAACTTATTGTTAATGATAAAGAGACAGCTTTTTACACACAGTTTTAAACAAAGTACTGATATTATTCCTCTTCAACTGACCGCTTTGTTTTCTATGCAAAAACCACTTCGCCACAGAAGACTCGATATTATTGGCATAGCAAGTTCTGCTCTTCTCCTTTCATAACTTGCTAAAAGCTGTATTTAAAAGAACAGGTTGGCCGGGGTAATTCACACCCTTCAATGCCAGCTTAATGTTTAGGTTAGTGGGAATCACAGAGGAATTAGGGATGGAAACTTCTTTGCTGGTGGTAGAAGCGGTCTGGTGAATTTTTAGAGAGAAGAGGCCGTCGATGTTTGAATGTAGAAAATTGTTCTGGCTGCAGCCTGCAGTATGGACTTGTTGGTGTGTGTAGCTCCCAGTGTTCTGACAGCGCGATGTTTTGGGGAAGCATGTGATTCAGCAGCTACCAGTGGGCTTCGTGCGGCGGAGATTTTGTGGCTGTTAGCGGAGTTGATAACAGAGGGTCGTTAAGAGAAGCCTGCATGCAGTAGGCAAAGGAGTAATGTTTGCCGGCGGGGGACGTGCGGCGATTAACCTGTGCGGTAGTGAAAAGGAGTTAAAAATAAGGAAGTGTGCGGATGCGGAAAGAATGGAATAATTGTGGTAGGCTGCCGGCTGAGTAGTTTGGTGAATGTTTGGTGTAGTTCCGGCGCTGCCGATTGGATGGTGGTGCTGCAGTGTGAGTCAGATAAAAAAATAAATAAACCAGGAGTAGGATCCAATGGGACTAACTGGCATGTATAGACGCGTGTAATGCAAAAGGGCTGTTTTTGGTAGCATCTCTCGCTTATGGCCATACCACCCTGAACACGCCCGATCTCGTCTGATCTCGGAAGCTAAGCAGGGTAGGGTCTGGTTAGTACTTGGATGGGAGACCACCTGGGAATACCAGGTGCTGTAAGCTTTTCTCACTTTTACTTTATACAGGGGGCGCTCCACTTCACGATTAATTTAAATCTATCACTCCCCTTCCATTTTACTATTTTATATATATATATATATATTTTTTTTCTCTCTTTCATAAAGCCAGCTTTTAGAAACCGTTTTACTCTAAATACTTCCTGGTAATTCTAGGTGCTGTAAGCTGTTCGTGCCTTTATTCCACCAGGGCGCGATCTTCTCACAAACTTGAAGACTGTCACTCCCCATTCACGTTTTACAACTTATTGTTAATGATAAAGAGACAGCTTTTTACACACAGTTTTAAACAAAGTACTGATATTATTCCTCTTCAACTGACCGCTTTCTTTTCTATGCAAAAACCACTTCGCCACAGAAGACTCGATATTATTGGCATAGCAAGTTCTGCTCTTCTCCTTTCAAAACTTGCTAAAAGCTGTATTTAAAAGAACAGATTGGCCGGGGTAATTCACACCCTTCAATGCCAGCTTAATGTTTAGGTTAGTGGGAATCACAGAGGAATTAGGGATGGAAACTTCTTTGCTGGTGGTAGAAGTGGTCTGGTGAATTTTTAGAGAGAAGAGGCCGTCGATGTTTGAATGTAGAAAATTGTTCTGGCTGCAGCCTGCAGTATGGACTTGTTGGTGTGTGTAGCTCCCAGTGTTCTGACAGCGCGACGTTTTGGGGAAGCATGTGATTCAGCAGCTACCAGTGGGCTTCGTGCGGCGGAGATTTTGTGGCTGTTAGCGGAGTTGATAACAGAGGGTCGTTAAGAGAAGCCTGCATGCAGTAGGCAAAGGAGTAATGTTTGCCGGCGGGGGACGTGCGGCGATTAACCTGTGCGGTAGTGAAAATGAGTTAAAAAGAAGGAAGTGTGCGGATGCGGAAAGAATGGAATAATTGTGGTAGGCTGCCGGCTGAGTAGTTTGGTGAATGTTGGGTGTGGGTCCGGCGCTGCCGATTGGATGGTGGGGCTTCAGTGTGAGTCAGATAAAAAAAAAAAAAAAGAACATTAGTAGTATCCAATGGGACCAACTAGTATGTATAGAGGCGTGTAATGCAAAAGGGCTGTTTTTGGTAGTTTCTCTCGCTTACGGCCATACCACCCTGAACACGCCCGATCTCGTCTGATCTCGGAAGCTAAGCAGGGTAGGGTCTGGTTAGTACTTGGATGGGAGACCACCTGGGAATACCAGGTGCTGTAAGCTTTTCTCACTTTTACTTTATACAGGGGGCGCTCCACTTCACGATTAATTTAAATCTATCACTCCCCTTCCATTTTACTATTTTATATATATATATATATATATATATATATATTTTTTTTTTCTCTCATTCATAAAGGCAGCTTTTAGAAACCGTTTTACTCTAAATACTTCCTGGTAATTCTAGGTGCTGTAAGCTGTTCGTGCCTTTATTCCACCAGGGCGCGATCTTCTCACAAACTTGAAGACTGTCACTCCCCATTCACGTTTTACAACTTATTGTTAATGATAAAGAGACAGCTTTTTACACACAGTTTTAAACAAAGTACTGATATTATTCCTCTTCAACTGACCGCTTTGTTTTCTATGCAAAAACCACTTCGCCACAGAAGACTCGATATTATTGGCATAGCAAGTTCTGCTCTTCTCCTTTCAAAACTTGCTAAAAGCTGTATTTAAAAGAACAGATTGGCCGGGGTAATTCACACCCTTCAATGCCAGCTTAATGTTTAGGTTAGTGGGAATCACAGAGGAATTAGGGATGGAAACTTCTTTGCTGGTGGTAGAAGCGGTCTGGTGAATTTTTAGAGAGAAGAGGCCGTCGATGTTTGAATGTAGAAAATTGTTCTGGCTGCAGCCTGCAGTATGGACTTGTTGGTGTGTGTAGCTCCCAGTGTTCTGACAGCGCGACGTTTTGGGGAAGCATGTGATTCAGCAGCTACCAGTGGGCTTCGTGCGGCGGAGATTTTGTGGCTGTTAGCGGAGTTGATAACAGAGGGTCGTTAAGAGAAGCCTGCATGCAGTAGGCAAAGGAGTAATGTTTGCCGGCGGGGGACGTGCGGCGATTAACCTGTGCGGTAGTGAAAATGAGTTAAAAAGAAGGAAGTGTGCGGATGCGGAAAGAATGGAATAATTGTGGTAGGCTGCCGGCTGAGTAGTTTGGTGAATGTTGGGTGTGGGTCCGGCGCTACCGATTGGATGGTGGGGCTGCAGTGTGAGTCAGATAAAAAAAAAAAAAACCAGGAGTAGGATCCAATGGGACTAACTGGCATGTATAGACGCGTGTAATGCAAAAGGGCTGTTTTTGGTCGCGTCTCTCGCTTATGGCCATACCACCCTGAACATGCCCGATCTCATCCGATCTCGGAAGCCAAGCAGGGTAGGGTCTGGTTAGTACTTGGATGGGAGACCTCCTGGGAATACCAGGTACTGTAAGCTTTTCTCACTTTTACTTTATACAGGGGGTGCTCCACTTCACGATTAATTTAAATCTATCACTCCCCTTCCATTTTACTATTTTATATATATATATATATATATATATATATATTTTTATCTCATTCATAAAGGCAGCTTTTACACACCGTTTTACTCTAAATACTTCCTGGTAATTCTAGGTGCTGTAAGCTGTTCGTGCCTTTATTCCACCAGGGCACGATCTTCTCACAAACTTGAAGACTGTCACTCCCCATTCACGTTTTACAACTTATTGTTAATGATAAAGAGACAGCTTTTTACACACAGTTTTAAACAAAGTACTGATATTATTCCTCTTCAACTGACCGCTTTGTTTTCTATGGAAGCCCGTTTCCGCCACAAAAAGAAAAAAAATAAGTCATAATAACGAGAAACTTTCTCATTATTACAATTTAGTATCTCATAATAACGAGAAACTTTCTCATTTGTACGACTTAATATCTCATAATAACGAGAAACTTTCTCATTTGTACGACTTAGTATCTCATAATAACGAGAAACTTTCTCATTATTACGACTTAGTATCTCGTTATTATGAGATACTTTCTCATTATGACTTAGTTTCTCGTTATTATGAGATACTAAGTCGTAATAATGAGAACGTTTCTCGTTATTTTGAGAAACGTTTTTTTTTTTGCAACGAGAATTTTTTTTTTCTAACGATATTTTTTTTTTTTTTACAACGAGAATTTTTTTTTTTCATGACTTCGATTTAAATGACTTGAGGCTTTTTCCGTTTCCGGAGGAAGCTCCAAATCTTCGACTACGTTTATGGCGGGCATGGTATTTTGCGCATCATTATCTAAGGTAAGTGCAGTTGTGTTATTCGTAATTTCATGGTGGCAAGTTTATGGTTCTCAGTTTAGATTTTCGGGTAGGCTGCTTAACGTGATATAGCTAATAGGGAGAGAGTTTCCCAAAGTCGTTGTGACCAAAGAGCAACCTAAAGTGTCTGCGAGAACACATACTACAGTTGTTTTTAATGCTATGGCGTTTTTTGGAAAATTCACTGCAATTTATTATTGTGCATTCTTAATAAACTAGATCTAGCATAAGTGCCAGTCCACGTGATCAGATTTTAGAATTATAAATAAAATAATTTAAACTTACAAATTGTGCTGAATACAGTTCTTCGTGATTTAAGACCACAAGTGAATACAGCATAGAGTTAACTGCAAATGTTATTTACTGCGGTTAGACAAAGCTAGTTAGATTAGTGTATTAGGTTTGCATGTCTGGCTACTTGTATGTCAAGCAATGTGTGATCTATTTACCAAGCGTAATGTTTCATATTTGGTGGGAGTTCGAATATGTAAAAACTTCTTAAAATTTCATTTTCACGCATTGTTTTTTATTGGTTAAATTAGGGGATTTTAACAAGAGGTTCTTCGAATGTATGCTTTTGAAATTTAATCTGTTATTTGATCTGTTCTAAACACCTCTGTGCTATGTTATCGGTGTGATTTTACTGCACCACCAGGCAATGATCCTAAGAAATTGTAACATGCATATGTCCACAGAAATGGGTGACTTGATACAGTTTTTAAGACAAAGAAATGTTCCAGAAGAAACAATTGAAAAATTGGAACAGGAAAAGGTAAGATTTAACTAAACCTAAATTACAGTAATATTTAGCGTCAAAATGAGTGGTAGTCGTAGGCATACACACACACTGTACTTGGTTTCTAAATCTGTGACAGTACTTAAATACTTTGTTGCATTAAAATTGGCTTTCATTTATGTATGTTTAAACAGACTTGCAATATCAATAATGGGAAAGAACAAAATGTCTGTAATACTGTGCATATTTAAATAGATGATTGTATTGCACTATTTGTTTTCTTTAGATTGATGTCAGTGTCATTCTACTGATGACAGATGAGCAACTGAAGACATACTTGCCATCTTATGGAGATCGTCTGGCCGTGCTTGGATTTTGTAGGCGGCAGGAAGATTGTCCCCAAACTCGCAAATCAAAGCTTTTTGATCGCCTAAAATCCAAATTATCCAAAAAACAAAGAACTGAGGAATATGGAAAAGGCTCAACTCAAAAATTGGTCACAAAAAATGCGGAGAAAAGTGTAAGGAAGATAGAATTGGGGTGGATGCATTATGATGATGAAGAAAAGGTTTTAAAACAGGTGAGAACAAGAAAGGGTGGGGGCACACGGAAAATTGATGTCTCAAAGGATTCAAGCAAAGCAGATTTGATAAAAGAAGCGACATGTCTCTTTTTTCCAAATGGAAAGAATGTGAAAGGGAACACCACAGAATTTGAGTTTGACTTGAAAGACTATCAGGAAATGTCAGTGGATGAAAGTGCAACAGTGGGGAAATTGTACGAAGACACTAAATTGCCACTTCTTAGGTTCTACTTGGCAACAGAAACAAAAAATAGTACACAAAATCAGGGGAATGCAAATGTAGAATTTTCTGAAGAAAATTTAAGTTTTCAGGATTTTGAGAGTTCCACCCCTATTATAGAACAGTCATCTCATACATCCCAAAATGCAGATGTACCAGATGTTATCTACATTGGGAATGAGAGAGACACTTCCAGCACCCAAAGCATATCTTTTCTTCACTCCACAGAGGTAGTGAGCACTGAACCATTTACTTTGGATCTTTTGGAAGACAGTAACGTAGTTACATTCGTCACAGATAATCATAGAGGCATTACTGAGCAAAGCATGGATGACACACTGCCTATGTCTCCTGAAAGTCAGAAAACACCAAGAATTCTAGTTGTTCACCGTGGAAATGTACTTCTTGAACTTATTTCACATTTTTCTGATGAAAGTATTCTAAGCAAAAATGTGAAAATCCAGCTTGTACTGCCAGATGGAAATTTTGAGATGGGGCATGATGATGGAGGAGTAGTAAGGGACTGTCTTTCTGAATTCTGGCATGACTTTTACGACCAGTGCACCATGGGTAGTTCTTTGAAAGTGCCTTTTCTTCGTCACGATTTTGGCCAAGCACAGTGGGAAAGTGTTGGCCGTATAATAGCTTTTGGATGGCGGAAGGAAAAGTATCTTCCTGTCAGACTAGCTCCAGTGATTTTGGAACAAGCAGCCTCTGGGTATATCAAGAGTGATTTAATTGAAAATTTCCTCAAGTTTGTTCCAGAAGGAGACCGAGCAGTTTTCGAATCTTGGCGATCAGACTTTGACAGTGTTGACAAGGATGAATTACTTGAGATTTTGGATAATTACCTGTGTAGGAAAAGGCCAACAGCCAACAATTTTGGAGATATCCTTCAAGAGCTAGCACACAAAAAGCTGCTCCAAGAACCTGCATATGTCATTGATCAGTGGGCAACCACACTTTCAACTGCTGGGCTAGAAATTGAGCAGATTTTAACAACTTACGAGTATCTGCTTCCGACAAGCAGAAAAGTTGTGAAGTCCCTTTCCTTCCCAGAGGCACTGAACACCCAGGAGAAGGACATTCAGAGGTATGTAACTACATATGTGAGGGAGTCTGACCCGCAACGACTGTCGCTGTTTCTCAGATTTTGCACAGGATCTGATTTATTTCTTGGTAAAATCATTAGCATTATCTTTACGCAAATAAAAGGCTTTCAGCGGAGACCTATAGCGCATACTTGTGGCTGTGTGTTGGAATTGTCACTCCACTATGACAGTTATCCAGACTTCAGATCAGAGATCAACAAAGTTCTGGAATCAAATGTATGGGTAATGGACATTGTTTAAAAAGTTTGTGGTACTGAAAGTCCACTGTGACTTACGCAAATGTGTACCATGCATGTCTTAAAATGCACAATGTAGTGTTTGTTAACTTTGTTCCATGTAAAGTTTGATTATATCAGTTACACCATGGACACACAATTGTGCACATTTTGTATTGAAACATTTTACCTACACTGAGTGACTTTGTAGCCCTGAACCTTTATCTTTTGTTTGAATTAGACTTATTTGTTTAAAGTGTCAACACCCAACAAAAAGGAGGAAAAGTTGAAAAATCCAAAAGAAAAGGGTAAATGCTAGTGTTAATTTAGATTAATGCAAGTGTTCAGATGTTTTAGACATTTTATGCTTAGGTGTCTTTTGAATTCAAGAAGTTTAATTTGAATGTTCAGATGTTTTAGACATTTTATTCTGAGATTTTTTTATATATATAATTATCGTTATAAGAAACTTATATGTTTTGGTGCTGTGCACTTTATTTTCACTCTATACAGTTTATTTCTGTTAATGTATTGGATATTGCACAGGAATACATTAAAACAAAGTAATTTAAGACAAAAAATGGACTAATAAACAGTGTTTGGACTAATAAATAATACAATGTGAATTTAAATTTAGAATGAGTCTGTTTTGTACTTTTACAAATTCTCATTGAAATCAGTATGAATATAAATGCATATATTCCATGTGATAATTTCAATTGACATTTTTAGCATCAGTACATCACTCGACATTTAGTTCACTAATAATTAGCTCTCTAAGTCTAATGTACATGTCCACCATTTCATAGACATCATCTGACACAGACAGATTATACTCTGACATTAGTTCAACACAAACATGAAATACATCTTCATCACAAGGATAATCTTTAAACAAACAGTCTTCAAGACACAAGTCAGCCAGCTCAGGGTTCACATTCTGCAAGAAATCTGTAGCTCCATATAAATGAGGTACTGTATACATCAGTAAGGGACGTCCGTTAGGGGACCTCGAGTTGTGAACTGGTCTTATTCTGTGATTGTTCCATGCAGACGCAATTTCATCCAGTTCCTCCTGAAGACAGAAGAAATAATAGGCTATTTACACCTCAAGGTGGTGCAATCTGGTTACGTATAAAAACAAGTACTGTAATGGTAATGCATACGTGAACTGTAATGTATAAATGTACAGGTTAAGAACAGTCATGAAAAACATGGAAAAGTCATGGAATTGGAAAATAAAATTTGCTCTGGCGTTTATTTCGTGGTGTTGCAATACACCGCTGAAATATCGGTCTTGAACGAACCGCCTCAGCTCTATTAAGTGAACGATGGGAGAAAGCTGCCGACAGTGAGACGTTTTTAATGTTAGTTGCTCCATACGCCGACTGTGACTTGTATAAATGACGTTCGCGCGTGATATCATAATCAGGGTATGAAATAACTTATTGCACATGGTCATAAGAATATATTTCAGAATGATTAAAAAGTTATAGCAAAGTGGCCCAAGAGAAGACTACAGTTAAGATCGGCTGTTATGTAAAATGCTACGATAATGCATTTGAAAATACAGCACAACCTGACATTATTATGACAGCAAATGTACACGTATTGTTTTGCTTTGCATGCACTACAAACTGGAATATGTGCAATAATTTTATAGCCATAATTTACATTGCCATTGTGTGTGATTGGTGTTCTATGTTATGCCTACCTGAATCATGTTTTGGAAACAAAACTGGATCAGCGATTTGTCCAGAAACGTGTCCATAAAATGTCCATCTTCTTTGAGACTGTCAAAGATGTTCATCCAAAATTGTGCGCACTGGCTTCGGAGAGTGAGCCACCATCTTTCAATTCGTTGGTTAGTAGTACTTGGGCCGAAAGAGACACACTGTGCCGCAAAATTTTCATTGGACTGAAAAAATCTTTGCATATCTGCGATATAACTGTTCTCCGTTCCATGGTCCAGCCTGACTCTTGTAGGGCATCCTTCGTATTCAGAAACAGCTGTTATATAATATCCCGCAATAACGCGTGGATCATTGTTTGTTTTGTAAGATTCGAGCCAAATTATTTTCCGGGAAAACCCGTCGATACATCCACTTATGGCAATGCCGTACGGTTTTAACTTATCATATCCATCGATGTGCCATACGTAATTGGGACCACGGCTATTGTACACTCTCCGACGCAGTCGATTATTTGCCCTTAGATCCACTCCCTGACCGTCTAGTAATCGCAATATCATGCGAACTGTCTCTCTGTCAGTAATAATCCCATGTAACCAACATTTCTGATGCATCCATCTATAGCCGTGCGACTGACCCGATGTTTGTAGCTGTTGTTGAATGAATGCTGCCACATCAGCCTCGTCAGTTTTGTTCTTTCTTCTCCAAAGCTGACGTCTGTACAGAATTCGCTCGAGGGTTCGATTGCTAATTTGAACTCCATGTAACTCTTTCAGCAACGTTAGTATTTCTTTATTTGTGAAGCCCCGTTTAAAGTACTGCTGAACATGCTTAGCAAACATAACTCCGCTAACTCTAGCCACAGTCACCTCAACTTGTTGTACACATTCATAAGGTTCTCCTGAGAAACTGTCATAATAATGAGAAAGTATCTCATAATAACGAGAAACTAAGTCGTAAAAATGAGAAAGTTTCTCGTTATTATGAGATACTTTCTCATTAGTACGACTTAGTATCTCATAATAACGAGAAACTTTCTCATTTTTACGACTTAGTTTCTCGTTATTATGAGATACTTTCTCATTAGTACGACTTAGTTTCTCGTTATTATGAGATACTAAGTCGTAAAAATGAGAAAGTTTCTCGTTATTATGAGATACTTTCTCATTAGTACGACTTAGTATCTCATAATAACGAGAAACTTTCTCATTTTTACGACTTAGTTTCTCGTTATTATGAGATACTTTCTCATTAGTACGACTTAGTTTCTCGTTATTATGAGATACTAAGTCGTAATAATGAGAAAGTATCTCGTTATTATGAGATACTTTCTCATTATTATGACTTAGTTTCTCGTTATTATGAGATACTTTCTCATTAGTACGACTTAGTATCTCATAATAACGAGAAACTAAGTCGTAAAAATGAGAAAGTTTCTCGTTATTATGGGATACTAAGTCGTACTAATGAGAAAGTATCTCATAATAACGAGAAACTAAGTCGAAAAAATTAGAAAGTTTCTTGTTATTATGAGATACTAAGTCGTAATAATGAGAAAGTTTCTCGTTATTATGACTTATTTTTTTTCTTTTTGTGGCGGAAACGGGCTTCCATAGTTTTCTATGCAAAAACCACTTCGCCACAGAAGACTCGATATTATTGGCATAGCAAGTTCTGCTCTTCTCCTTTCAAAACTTGCTAAAAGCTGTATTTAAAAGAACAGATTGGCCGGGGTAATTCACACCCTTCAATGCCAGCTTAATGTTTAGGTTAGTGGGAATCACAGAGGAATTAGGGATGGAAACTTCTTTGCTGGTGGTAGAAGCGGTCTGGTGAATTTTTAGAGAGAAGAGGCCGTCGATGTTTGAATGTAGAAAATTGTTCTGGCTGCAGCCTGCAGTATGGACTTGTTGGTGTGTGTAGCTCCCAGTGTTCTGACAGCGCGACGTTTTGGGGAAGCATGTGATTCAGCAGCTACCAGTGGGCTTCGTGCGGCGGAGATTTTGTGGCTGTTAGCGGAGTTGATAACAGAGGGTCGTTAAGAGAAGCCTGCATGCAGTAGGCAAAGGAGTAATGTTTGCCGGCGGGGGACGTGCGGCGATTAACCTGTGCAGTACTGAAAAGGAGTTAAAAAGAAGGAAGTGTGCGGATGCGGAAAGAATGGAATAATTGTGGTAGGCTGCCGGCTGAGTAGTTTGGTGAATGTTTGGTGTGGGTCCGGCGCTGCCGATTGGATGGTGGGGCTGCAGTGTGAGTCAGATAAAAAAAAAAAAACCAGGAGTAGGATCCAATGGGACTAACTGGCATGTATAGACGCGTGTAATGCAAAAGGGCTGTTTTTGGTAGCATCTCTCGCTTACGGCCATACCACCCTGAACACGCCCGATCTCGTCTGATCTCGGAAGCTAAGCAGGGTAGGGTCTGGTTAGTACTTGGATGGGAGACCACCTGGGAATACCAGGTGCTGTAAGCTTTTCTCACTTTTACTTTAAACGGGGGGCGCTCCACTTCACGATTAATTTAAATCTATCACTCCCCTTCCATTTTACTATTATATATATATATTTTTATTTTTTTTCTCTCATTCATAAAGGCAGCTTTTAGAAACCGTTTTACTCTAAATACTTCCTGGTAATTCTAGGTGCTGTAAGCTGTTCGTGCCTTTATTCCACCAGGGCGCGATCTTCTCACAAACTTGAAGACTGTCACTCCCCATTCACGTTTTACAACTTATTGTTAATGATAAAGAGACAGCTTTTTACACACAGTTTTAAACAAAGTACTGATATTATTCCTCTTCAACTGACCGCTTTGTTTTCTATGCAAAAACCACTTCGCCACAGAAGACTCGATATTATTGGCATAGCAAGTTCTGCTCTTCTCCTTTCAAAACTTGCTAAAAGCTGTATTTAAAAGAACAGATTGGCCGGGGTAATTCACACCCTTCAATGCCAGCTTAATGTTTAGGTTAGTGGGAATCACAGAGGAATTAGGGATGGAAACTTGTTTGCTGGTGGTAGAAGCGGTCTGGTGAATTTTTAGAGAGAAGAGGCCGTCGATGTTTGAATGTAGAAAATTGTTGTGGCTGCAGCCTGCAGTATGGACTTGTTGGTGTGTGTAGCTCCCAGTGTTCTGACAGCGCGACGTTTTAGGGAAACATGTGATTCAGCAGCTACCAGTGGGCTTCGTGCGGCGGAGATTTTGTGGCTGTTAGCGGAGTTGATAACAGAGGGTCGTTAAGAGAAGCCTGCATGCAGTAGGCAAAGGAGTAATGTTTGCCGGCGGGGGACGTGCGGCGATTAACCTGTGCGGTAGTGAAAAGGAGTTAAAAATAAGGAAGTGTGCGGATGCGGAAAGAATGGAATAATTGTGGTAGGCTGCCGGCTGAGTAGTTTGGTGAATGTTTGGTGTGGGTCCGGCGCTGCCGATTGGATGGTGGTGCTGCAGTGTGAGTCAGATAAAAAAAAAAAAAAGAACATTAGTAGTATCCAATGGGACCAACTGGCATGTATAGAGGCGTGTAATGCAAAAGGGCTGTTTTTGGTAGTTTCTCTCGCTTACGGCCATACCACCCTGAACACGCCCGATCTCGTCTGATCTCGGAAGCTAAGCAGGGTAGGGTCTGGTTAGTACTTGGATGGGAGACCTCCTGGGAATACCAGGTGCTGTAAGCTTTTCTCACTTTTACTTTAAACGGGGGGCGCTCCACTTCACGATTAATTTAAATCTACCACTCCCCTTCCATTTTACTATTTTATATATATATATATTTTTTTTCTCTCTTTCATAAAGCCAGCTTTTAGAAACCGTTTTACTCTAAATACTTCCTGGTAATTCTAGGTGCTGTAAGCTGTTCGTGCCTTTATTCCACCAGGGCGCGATCTTCTCACAAACTTGAAGACTGTCACTCCCCATTCACGTTTTACAACTTATTGTTAATGATAAAGAGACAGCTTTTTACACACAGTTTTAAACAAAGTACTGATATTATTCCTCTTCAACTGACCGCTTTGTTTTCTATGCAAAAACCACTTCGCCACAGAAGACTCGATATTATTGGCATAGCAAGTTCTGCTCTTCTCCTTTCAAAACTTGCTAAAAGCTGTATTTAAAAGAACAGATTGGCCGGGGTAATTCACACCCTTCAATGCCAGCTTAATGTTTAGGTTAGTGGGAATCACAGAGGAATTAGGGATGGAAACTTCTTTGCTGGTGGTAGAAGTGGTCTGGTGAATTTTTAGAGAGAAGAGGCCGTCGATGTTTGAATGTAGAAAATTGTTCTGGCTGCAGCCTGCAGTATGGACTTGTTGGTGTGTGTAGCTCCCAGTGTTCTGACAGCGCGACGTTTTGGGGAAGCATGTGATTCAGCAGCTACCAGTGGGCTTCGTGCGGCGGAGATTTTGTGGCTGTTAGCGGAGTTGATAACAGAGGGTCGTTAAGAGAAGCCTGCATGCAGTAGGCAAAGGAGTAATGTTTGCCGGCGGGGGACGTGCGGCGATTAACCTGTGCGGTAGTGAAAATGAGTTAAAAAGAAGGAAGTGTGCGGATGCGGAAAGAATGGAATAATTGTGGTAGGTTGCCGGCTGAGTACTTTGGTGAATGTTTGGTGTGGGTCCGGCGCTGCCGATTGGATGGTGGTGCTGCAGTGTGAGTCAGATAAAAAAAAAAAAAGAACATTAGTAGTATCCAATGGGACCAACTGGCATGTATAGAGGCGTGTAATGCAAAAGGGCTGTTTTTGGTAGTTTCTCTCGCTTACGGCCATACCACCCTGAACACGCCCGATCTCGTCTGATCTCGGAAGCTAAGCAGGGTAGGGTCTGGTTAGTACTTGGATGGGAGATCACCTGGGAATACCAGGTGCTGTAAGCTTTTCTCACTTTTACTTTATACAGGGGGCGCTCCACTTCACGATTAATTTAAATCTATCACTCCCCTTCCATTTTACTATTTTATATATATATATTTTTTTTTTTTCTCTCTTTCATAAAGCCAGCTTTTAGAAACCGTTTTACTCTAAATACTTCCTGGTAATTCTAGGTGCTGTAAGCTGTTCGTGCCTTTATTCCACCAGGGCGCGATCTTCTCACAAACTTGAAGACTGTCACTCCCCATTCACGTTTTACAACTTATTGTTAATGATAAAGAGACAGCTTTTTACACACAGTTTTAAACAAAGTACTGATATTATTCCTCTTCAACTGACCGCTTTGTTTTCTATGCAAAAACCACTTCGCCATAGAAGACTCGATATTATTGGCATAGCAAGTTCTGCTCTTCTCCTTTCAAAACTTGCTAAAAGCTGTATTTAAAAGAACAGATTGGCCGGGGTAATTCACACCCTTCAATGCCAGCTTAATGTTTAGGTTAGTGGGAATCACAGAGGAATTAGGGATGGAAACTTCTTTGCTGGTGGTAGAAGTGGTCTGGTGAATTTTTAGAGAGAAGAGGCCGTCGATGTTTGAATGTAGAAAATTGTTCTGGCTGCAGCCTGCAGTATGGACTTGTTGGTGTGTGTAGCTCCCAGTGTTCTGACAGCGCGACGTTTTGGGGAAGCATGTGATTCAGCAGCTACCAGTGGGCTTCGTGCGGCGGAGATTTTGTGGCTGTTAGCGGAGTTGATAACAGAGGGTCGTTAAGAGAAGCCTGCATGCAGTAGGCAAAGGAGTAATGTTTGCCGGCGGGGGACGTGCGGCGATTAACCTGTGCGGTAGTGAAAATGAGTTAAAAAGAAGGAAGTGTGCGGATGCGGAAAGAATGGAATAATTGTGGTAGGCTGCCGGCTGAGTAGTTTGGTGAATGTTTGGTGTGGGTCCGGCGCTGCCGATTGGATGGTGGGGCTGCAGTGTGAGTCAGATAAAAAAAAAAAAAAGAGGAGTAGGATCCAATGGGACTAACTGGCATGTATAGACGCGTGTAATGCAAAAGGGCTGTTTTTGGTAACATCTCTCGCTTACGGCCATACCACCCTGAACACGCCCGATCTCGTCTGATCTCGGAAGCTAAGCAGGGTAGGGTCTGGTTAGTACTTGGATGGGAGACCTCCTGGGAATACCAGATGCTGTAAGCTTTTCTCACTTGTACTTTAAACGGGGGGCGCTCCACTTCATGATTAATTTAAATCTATCACTCCCCTTCCATTTTACTATTATATATATATATATATATATATTTTTATTTTTCTCTCATTCATAAAGGCAGCTTTTAGAAACCGTTTTACTCTAAATACTTCCTGGTAATTCTAGGTGCTGTAAGCTGTTCGTGCCTTTATTCCACCAGGGCGCGATCTTCTCACAAACTTGAAGACTGTCACTCCCCATTCACGTTTTACAACTTATTGTTAATGATAAAGAGACAGCTTTTTACACACAGTTTTAAACAAAGTACTGATATTATTCCTCTTCAACTGACCGCTTTGTTTTCTATGCAAAAACCACTTCGCCACAGAAGACTCGATATTATTGGCATAGCAAGTTCTGCTCTTCTCCTTTCAAAACTTGCTAAAAGCTGTATTTAAAAGAACAGGTTGGCCGGGGTAATTCACACCCTTCAATGCCAGCTTAATGTTTAGGTTAGTGGGAATCACAGAGGAATTAGGGATGGAAACTTCTTTGCTGGTGGTAGAAGCGGTCTGGTGAATTTTTAGAGAGAAGAGGCCGTCGATGTTTGAATGTAGAAAATTGTTCTGGCTGCAGCCTGCAGTATGGACTTGTTGGTGTGTGTAGCTCCCAGTGTTCTGACAGCGCGACGTTTTGGGGAAGCATGTGATTCAGCAGCTACCAGTGGGCTTCGTGCGGCGGAGATTTTGTGGCTGTTAGCGGAGTTGATAACAGAGGGTCGTTAAGAGAAGCCTGCATGCAGTAGGCAAAGGAGTAATGTTTGCCGGCGGGGGACGTGCGGCGATTAACCTGTGCGGTAGTGAAAAGGAGTTAAAAATAAGGAAGTGTGCGGATGCGGAAAGAATGGAATAATTGTGGTAGGCTGCCGGCTGAGTAGTTTGGTGAATGTTTGGTGTGGGTCCGGCGCTGCCGATTGGATGGTGGTGCTGCAGTGTGAGTCAGATAAAAAAAAAAAAAAAAGAACATTAGTAGTATCCAATGGGACCAACTGGCATGTATAGAGGCGTGTAATGCAAAAGGGCTGTTTTTGGTAGTTTCTCTCGCTTACGGCCATACCACCCTGAACACGCCCGATCTTGTCTGATCTCGGAAGCTAAGCAGGGTAGGGTCTGGTTAGTACTTGGATGGGAGACCACCTGGGAATACCAGGTGCTGTAAGCTTTTCTCACTTTTACTTTATACAGGGGGCGCTCCACTTCACGATTAATTTAAATCTATCACTCCCCTTCCATTTTACTATTTTATATATATATATATATATATATTTTTTTTTTTTTCTCTCTTTCATAAAGCCAGCTTTTAGAAACCGTTTTACTCTAAATACTTCCTGGTAATTCTAGGTGCTGTAAGCTGTTCGTGCCTTTATTCCACCAGGGCGCGATCTTCTCACAAACTTGAAGACTGTCACTCCCCATTCACGTTTTACAACTTATTGTTAATGATAAAGAGACAGCTTTTTACACACAGTTTTAAACAAAGTACTGATATTATTCCTCTTCAACTGACCGCTTTGTTTTCTATGCAAAAACCACTTCGCCACAGAAGACTCGATATTATTGGCATAGCAAGTTCTGCTCTTCTCCTTTCAAAACTTGCTAAAAGCTGTATTTAAAAGAACAGATTGGCCGGGGTAATTCACACCCTTCAATGCCAGCTTAATGTTTAGGTTAGTGGGAATCACAGAGGAATTAGGGATGGAAACTTCTTTGCTGGTGGTAGAAGCGGTCTGGTGAATTTTTAGAGAGAAGAGGCCGTTGATGTTTGAATGTAGAAAATTGTTCTGGCTGCAGCCTGCAGTATGGACTTGTTGGTGTGTGTAGCTCCCAGTGTTCTGACAGTGCGACGTTTTGGGGAAGCATGTGATTCAGCAGCTACCAGTGGGCTTCGTGCGGCGGAGATTTTGTGGCTGTTAGCGGAGTTGATAACAGAGGGTCGTTAAGAGAAGCCTGCATGCAGTAGGCAAAGGAGTAATGTTTGCCGGCGGGGGACGTGCGGCGATTAACCTGTGCGGTAGTGAAAATGAGTTAAAAAGAAGGAAGTGTGCGGAGGCGGAAAGAATGGAATAATTGTGGTAGGCTGCCGGCTGAGTAGTTTGGTGAATGTTGGGTGTGGGTCCGGCGCTGCCGATTGGATGGTGGGGCTTCAGTGTGAGTCAGATAAAAAAAGAAAAATGAACATTAGTAGTATCCAATGGGATCAACTGGCATGTATAGAGGCGTGTAATGCAAAAGGGCTGTTTTTGGTAGTTTCTCTCGCTTACGGCCATACCACCCTGAACACGCCCGATCTCGTCTGATCTCGGAAGCTAAGCAGGGTAGGGTCTGGTTAGTACTTGGATGGGAGACCACCTGGGAATACCAGGTGCTGTAAGCTTTTCTCACTTTTACTTTATACAGGGGGCGCTCCACTTCACGATTAATTTAAATCTATCACTCCCCTTCCATTTTACTATTTTATATATATATATATATATTTTTTTTCTCTCTTTCATAAAGCCAGCTTTTAGAAACCGTTTTACTCTAAATACTTCCTGGTAATTCTAGGTGCTGTAAGCTGTTCGTGCCTTTATTCCACCAGGGCGCGATCTTCTCACAAACTTGAAGACTGTCACTCCCCATTCACGTTTTACAACTTATTGTTAATGATAAAGAGACAGCTTTTTACACACAGTTTTAAACAAAGTACTGATATTATTCCTCTTCAACTGACCGCTTTGTTTTCTATGCAAAAACCACTTCGCCACAGAAGACTCGATATTATTGGCATAGCAAGTTCTGCTCTTCTCCTTTCAAAACTTGCTAAAAGCTGTATTTAAAAGAACAGATTGGCCGGGGTAATTCACACCCTTCAATGCCAGCTTAATGTTTAGGTTAGTGGGAATCACAGAGGAATTAGGGATGGAAACTTCTTTGCTGGTGGTAGAAGCGGTCTGGTGAATTTTTAGAGAGAAGAGGCCGTTGATGTTTGAATGTAGAAAATTGTTCTGGCTGCAGCCTGCAGTATGGACTTGTTGGTGTGTGTAGCTCCCAGTGTTCTGACAGTGCGACGTTTTGGGGAAGCATGTGATTCAGCAGCTACCAGTGGGCTTCGTGCGGCGGAGATTTTGTGGCTGTTAGCGGAGTTGATAACAGAGGGTCGTTAAGAGAAGCCTGCATGCAGTAGGCAAAGGAGTAATGTTTGCCGGCGGGGGACGTGCGGCGATTAACCTGTGCGGTAGTGAAAATGAGTTAAAAAGAAGGAAGTGTGCGGAGGCGGAAAGAATGGAATAATTGTGGTAGGCTGCCGGCTGAGTAGTTTGGTGAATGTTGGGTGTGGGTCCGGCGCTGCCGATTGGATGGTGGGGCTTCAGTGTGAGTCAGATAAAAAAAGAAAAAAGAACATTAGTAGTATCCAATGGGATCAACTGGCATGTATAGAGGCGTGTAATGCAAAAGGGCTGTTTTTGGTAGTTTCTCTCGCTTACGGCCATACCACCCTGAACACGCCCGATCTCGTCTGATCTCGGAAGCTAAGCAGGGTAGGGTCTGGTTAGTACTTGGATGGGAGACCACCTGGGAATACCAGGTGCTGTAAGCTTTTCTCACTTTTACTTTATACAGGGGGCGCTCCACTTCACGATTAATTTAAATCTATCACTCCCCTTCCATTTTACTATTTTATATATATATATTTTTTTTTTTTCTCTCTTTCATAAAGCCAGCTTTTAGAAACCGTTTTACTCTAAATACTTCCTGGTAATTCTAGGTGCTGTAAGCTGTTCGTGCCTTTATTCCACCAGGGCGCGATCTTCTCACAAACTTGAAGACTGTCACTCCCCATTCACGTTTTACAACTTATTGTTAATGATAAAGAGACAGCTTTTTACACACAGTTTTAAACAAAGTACTGATATTATTCCTCTTCAACTGACCGCTTTGTTTTCTATGCAAAAACCACTTCGCCACAGAAGACTCGATATTATTGGCATAGCAAGTTCTGCTCTTCTCCTTTCAAAACTTGCTAAAAGCTGTATTTAAAAGAACAGATTGGCCGGGGTAATTCACACCCTTCAATGCCAGCTTAATGTTTAGGTTAGTGGGAATCACAGAGGAATTAGGGATGGAAACTTCTTTGCTGGTGGTAGAAGCGGTCTGGTGAATTTTTAGAGAGAAGAGGCCGTCGATGTTTGAATGTAGAAAATTGTTCTGGCTGCAGCCTGCAGTATGGACTTGTTGGTGTGTGTAGCTCCCAGTGTTCTGACAGCGCGACGTTTTGGGGAAGCATGTGATTCAGCAGCTACCAGTGGGCTTCGTGCGGCGGAGATTTTGTGGCTGTTAGCGGAGTTGATAACAGAGGGTCGTTAAGAGAAGCCTGCATGCAGTAGGCAAAGGAGTAATGTTTGCCGGCGGGGGACGTGCGGCGATTAACCTGTGCAGTACTGAAAAGGAGTTAAAAAGAAGGAAGTGTGCGGATGCGGAAAGAATGGAATAATTGTGGTAGGCTGCCGGCTGAGTAGTTTGGTGAATGTTTGGTGTGGGTCCGGCGCTGCCGATTGGATGGTGGGGCTGCAGTGTGAGTCAGATAAAAAAAAAAAAAACCAGGAGTAGGATCCAATGGGACTAACTGGCATGTATAGACGCGTGTAATGCAAAAGGGCTGTTTTTGGTAGCATCTCTCGCTTACGGCCATACCACCCTGAACACGCCCGATCTCGTCTGATCTCGGAAGCTAAGCAGGGTAGGGTCTGGTTAGTACTTAGATGGGAGACCTCCTGGGAATACCAGGTGCTGTAAGCTTTTCTCACTTTTACTTTAAACGGGGGGCGCTCCACTTCACGATTAATTTAAATCTATCACTCCCCTTCCATTTTACTATTATATATATATATTTTTTTTTTTTTCTCTCATTCATAAAGGCCGCTTTTAGAATCCGTTTTACTCTAAATACTTCCTGGTAATTCTAGGTGCTGTAAGCTGTTCGTGCCTTTATTCCACCAGGGCGCGATCTTCTCACAAACTTGAAGACTGTCACTCCCCATTCACGTTTTACAACTTATTGTTAATGATAAAGAGACAGCTTTTTACACACAGTTTTAAACAAAGTACTGATATTATTCCTCTTCAACTGACCGCTTTGTTTTCTATGCAAAAACCACTTCGCCACAGAAGACTCGATATTATTGGCATAGCAAGTTCTGCTCTTCTCCTTTCAAAACTTGCTAAAAGCTGTATTTAAAAGAACAGATTGGCCGGGGTAATTCACAACCTTCAATGCCAGCTTAATGTTTAGGTTAGTGGGAATCACAGAGGAATTAGGGATGGAAACTTCTTTGCTGGTGGTAGAAGCGGTCTGGTGAATTTTTAGAGAGAAGAGGCCGTTGATGTTTGAATGTAGAAAATTGTTCTGGCTGCAGCCTGCAGTATGGACTTGTTGGTGTGTGTAGCTCCCAGTGTTCTGACAGTGCGACGTTTTGGGGAAGCATGTGATTCAGCAGCTACCAGTGGGCTTCGTGCGGCGGAGATTTTGTGGCTGTTAGCGGAGTTGATAACAGAGGGTCGTTAAGAGAAGCCTGCATGCAGTAGGCAAAGGAGTAATGTTTGCCGGCGGGGGACGTGCGGCGATTAACCTGTGCGGTAGTGAAAATGAGTTAAAAAGAAGGAAGTGTGCGGAGGCGGAAAGAATGGAATAATTGTGGTAGGCTGCCGGCTGAGTAGTTTGGTGAATGTTGGGTGTGGGTCCGGCGCTGCCGATTGGATGGTGGGGCTTCAGTGTGAGTCAGATAAAAAAAAAAAAAAGAACATTAGTAGTATCCAATGGGATCAACTGGCATGTATAGAGGCGTGTAATGCAAAAGGGCTGTTTTTGGTAGTTTCTCTCGCTTACGGCCATACCACCCTGAACACGCCCGATCTCGTCTGATCTCGGAAGCTAAGCAGGGTAGGGTCTGGTTAGTACTTGGATGGGAGACCACCTGGGAATACCAGGTGCTGTAAGCTTTTCTCACTTTTACTTTATACAGGGGGCGCTCCACTTCACGATTAATTTAAATCTATCACTCCCCTTCCATTTTACTATTTTATATATATATATATATATTTTTTTTTTTTCTCTCTTTCATAAAGCCAGCTTTTAGAAACCGTTTTACTCTAAATACTTCCTGGTAATTCTAGGTGCTGTAAGCTGTTCGTGCCTTTATTCCACCAGGGCGCGATCTTCTCACAAACTTGAAGACTGTCACTCCCCATTCACGTTTTACAACTTATTGTTAATGATAAAGAGACAGCTTTTTACACACAGTTTTAAACAAAGTACTGATATTATTCCTCTTCAACTGACCGCTTTGTTTTCTATGCAAAAACCACTTCGCCACAGAAGACTCGATATTATTGGCATAGCAAGTTCTGCTCTTCTCCTTTCAAAACTTGCTAAAAGCTGTATTTAAAAGAACAGATTGGCCGGGGTAATTCACACCCTTCAATGCCAGCTTAATGTTTAGGTTAGTGGGAATCACAGAGGAATTAGGGATGGAAACTTCTTTGCTGGTGGTAGAAGCGGTCTGGTGAATTTTTAGAGAGAAGAGGCCGTCGATGTTTGAATGTAGAAAATTGTTCTGGCTGCAGCCTGCAGTATGGACTTGTTGGTGTGTGTAGCTCCCAGTGTTCTGACAGCGCGACGTTTTGGGGAAGCATGTGATTCAGCAGCTACCAGTGGGCTTCGTGCGGCGGAGATTTTGTGGCTGTTAGCGGAGTTGATAACAGAGGGTCGTTAAGAGAAGCCTGCATGCAGTAGGCAAAGGAGTAATGTTTGCCGGCGGGGGACGTGCGGCGATTAACCTGTGCGGTAGTGAAAAGGAGTTAAAAAGAAGGAAGTGTGCGGATGCGGAAAGAATGGAATAATTGTGGTAGGCTGCCGGCTGAGTAGTTTGGTGAATGTTTGGTGTGGGTCCGGCGCTGCCGATTGGATGGTGGTGCTGCAGTATGAGTCAGATAAAAAAAAAAAAAAACAGGAGTAGGATCCAATGGGACTAACTGGCATGTATAGACGCGTGTAATGCAAAAGGGCTGTTTTTGGTCACGTCTCTCGCTTACGGCCATACCACCCTGAACACGCCCGATCTCATCCGATCTCGGAAGCCAAGCAGGGTAGGGTCTGGTCAGTACTTGGATGGGAGACCTCCTGGGAATACCAGGTGCTGTAAGCTTTTCTCACTTTTACTTTATACAGGGGGCGCTCCACTTCACGATTAATTTAAATCTATCACTCCCCTTCCATTTTACTATTTTATATATATATTTTTTTTTTTCTTTTTCTCTCATGCATAAAGGCAGCTTTTACACACCGTTTTACTCTAAATACTTCCTGGTAATTCTAGGTGCTGTAAGCTGTTCGTGCCTTTATTCCACCAGGGCGCGATCTTCTCACAAACTTGAAGACTGTCACTCCCCATTCACGTTTTACAACTTATTGTTAATGATAAAGAGACAGCTTTTTACACACAGTTTTAAACAAAGTACTGATATTATTCCTCTTCAACTGACCGCTTTGTTTTCTATGCAAAAACCACTTCGCCACAGAAGACTCGATATTATTGGCATAGCAAGTTCTGCTCTTCTCCTTTCAAAACTTGCTAAAAGCTGTATTTAAAAGAACAGATTGGCCGGGGTAATTCACACCCTTCAATGCCAGCTTAATGTTTAGGTTAGTGGGAATCACAGAGGAATTAGGGATGGAAACTTCTTTGCTGGTGGTAGAAGCGGTCTGGTGAATTTTTAGAGAGAAGAGGCCGTCGATGTTTGAATGTAGAAAATTGTTCTGGCTGCAGCCTGCAGTATGGACTTGTTGGTGTGTGTAGCTCCCAGTGTTCTGACAGCGCGACGTTTTGGGGAAGCATGTGATTCAGCAGCTACCAGTGGGCTTCGTGCGGCGGAGATTTTGTGGCTGTTAGCGGAGTTGATAACAGAGGGTCGTTAAGAGAAGCCTGCATGCAGTAGGCAAAGGAGTAATGTTTGCCGGCGGGGGACGTGCGGCGATTAACCTGTGCGGTAGTGAAAAGGAGTTAAAAAGAAGGAAGTGTGCGGAGGCGGAAAGAATGGAATAATTGTGGTAGGCTGCCGGCTGAGTAGTTTGGTGAATGTTGGGTGTGGGTCCGGCGCTGCCGATTGGATGGTGGGGCTTCAGTGTGAGTCAGATAAAAAAAAAAAAAAAAACAGGAGTAGGATCCAATGGGACTAACTGGCATGTATAGACGCGTGTAATGCAAAAGGGCTGTTTTTGGTCACGTCTCTCGCTTACGGCCATACCACCCTGAACACGCCCGATCTCATCCGATCTCGGAAGCCAAGCAGGGTAGGGTCTGGTCAGTACTTGGATGGGAGACCTCCTGGGAATACCAGGTGCTGTAAGCTTTTCTCACTTTTACTTTATACAGGGGGCGCTCCACTTCACGATTAATTTAAATCTATCACTCCCCTTCCATTTTACTATTTTATATATATATATTTTTTTTTCTTTTTCTCTCATGCATAAAGGCAGCTTTTACACACCGTTTTACTCTAAATACTTCCTGGTAATTCTAGGTGCTGTAAGCTGTTCGTGCCTTTATTCCACCAGGGCGCGATCTTCTCACAAACTTGAAGACTGTCACTCCCCATTCACGTTTTACAACTTATTGTTAATGATAAAGAGACAGCTTTTTACACACAGTTTTAAACAAAGTACTGATATTATTCCTCTTCAACTGACCGCTTTGTTTTCTATGCAAAAACCACTTCGCCACAGAAGACTCGATATTATTGGCATAGCAAGTTCTGCTCTTCTCCTTTCAAAACTTGCTAAAAGCTGTATTTAAAAGAACAGATTGGCCGGGGTAATTCACACCCTTCAATGCCAGCTTAATGTTTAGGTTAGTGGGAATCACAGAGGAATTAGGGATGGAAACTTCTTTGCTGGTGGTAGAAGCGGTCTGGTGAATTTTTAGAGAGAAGAGGCCGTCGATGTTTGAATGTAGAAAATTGTTCTGGCTGCAGCCTGCAGTATGGACTTGTTGGTGTGTGTAGCTCCCAGTGTTCTGACAGCGCGACGTTTTGGGGAAGCATGTGATTCAGCAGCTACCAGTGGGCTTCGTGCGGCGGAGATTTTGTGGCTGTTAGCGGAGTTGATAACAGAGGGTCGTTAAGAGAAGCCTGCATGCAGTAGGCAAAGGAGTAATGTTTGCCGGCGGGGGACGTGCGGCGATTAACCTGTGCGGTAGTGAAAAGGAGTTAAAAAGAAGGAAGTGTGCGGATGCGGAAAGAATGGAATAATTGTGGTAGGCTGCCGGCTGAGTAGTTTGGTGAATGTTTGGTGTGGGTCCGGCGCTGCCGATTGGATGGTGGGGCTGCAGTGTGAGTCAGATAAAAAAAAAAAAAACAGGAGTAGGATCCAATGGGACTAACTGGCATGTATAGACGCGTGTAATGCAAAAGGGCTGTTTTTGGTAGCATCTCTCGCTTACGGCCATACCACCCTGAACACGCCCGATCTCGTCTGATCTCGGAAGCTAAGCAGGGTAGGGTCTGGTTAGTACTTAGATGGGAGACCTCCTGGGAATACCAGGTGCTGTAAGCTTTTCTCACTTTTACTTTAAACGGGGGGCGCTCCACTTCACGATTAATTTAAATCTATCACTCCCCTTCCATTTTACTATCATATATATATATATTTTTTTTTTTCTCTCATTCATAAAGGCAGCTTTTAGAATCCGTTTTACTCTAAATACTTCCTGGTAATTCTAGGTGCTGTAAGCTGTTCGTGCCTTTATTCCACCAGGGCGCGATCTTCTCACAAACTTGAAGACTGTCACTCCCCATTCACGTTTTACAACTTATTGTTAATGATAAAGAGACAGCTTTTTACACACAGTTTTAAACAAAGTACTGATATTATTCCTCTTCAACTGACCGCTTTGTTTTCTATGCAAAAACCACTTCGCCACAGAAGACTCGATATTATTGGCATAGCAAGTTCTGCTCTTCTCCTTTCAAAACTTGCTAAAAGCTGTATTTAAAAGAACAGATTGGCCGGGGTAATTCACACCCTTCAATGCCAGCTTAATGTTTAGGTTAGTGGGAATCACAGAGGAATTAGGGATGGAAACTTCTTTGCTGGTGGTAGAAGCGGTCTGGTGAATTTTTAGAGAGAAGAGGCCGTTGATGTTTGAATGTAGAAAATTGTTCTGGCTGCAGCCTGCAGTATGGACTTGTTGGTGTGTGTAGCTCCCAGTGTTCTGACAGCGCGACGTTTTGGGGAAGCATGTGATTCAGCAGCTACCAGTGGGCTTCGTGCGGCGGAGATTTTGTGGCTGTTAGCGGAGTTGATAACAGAGGGTCGTTAAGAGAAGCCTGCATGCAGTAGGCAAAGGAGTAATGTTTGCCGGCGGGGGACGTGCGGCGATTAACCTGTGCGGTAGTGAAAATGAGTTAAAAAGAAGGAAGTGTGCGGATGCGGAAAGAATGGAATAATTGTGGTAGGCTGCCGGCTGAGTAGTTTGGTGAATGTTTGGTGTGGGTCCGGCGCTGCCGATTGGATGGTGGTGCTGCAGTATGAGTCAGATAAAAAAAAAAAAAAACAGGAGTAGGATCCAATGGGACTAACTGGCATGTATAGACGCGTGTAATGCAAAAGGGCTGTTTTTGGTCACGTCTCTCGCTTACGGCCATACCACCCTGAACACGCCCGATCTCATCCGATCTCGGAAGCCAAGCAGGGTAGGGTCTGGTCAGTACTTGGATGGGAGACCTCCTGGGAATACCAGGTGCTGTAAGCTTTTCTCACTTTTACTTTATACAGGGGGCGCTCCACTTCACGATTAATTTAAATCTATCACTCCCCTTCCATTTTACTATTTTATATATATATATATATATTTTTTTTTTTCTCTCTTTCATAAAGCCAGCTTTTAGAAACCGTTTTACTCTAAATACTTCCTGGTAATTCTAGGTGCTGTAAGCTGTTCGTGCCTTTATTCCACCAGGGCGCGATCTTCTCACAAACTTGAAGACTGTCACTCCCCATTCACGTTTTACAACTTATTGTTAATGATAAAGAGACAGCTTTTTACACACAGTTTTAAACAAAGTACTGATATTATTCCTCTTCAACTGACCGCTTTGTTTTCTATGCAAAAACCACTTCGCCACAGAAGACTCGATATTATTGGCATAGCAAGTTCTGCTCTTCTCCTTTCAAAACTTGCTAAAAGCTGTATTTAAAAGAACAGATTGGCCGGGGTAATTCACACCCTTCAATGCCAGCTTAATGTTTAGGTTAGTGGGAATCACAGAGGAATTAGGGATGGAAACTTCTTTGCTGGTGGTAGAAGCGGTCTGGTGAATTTTTAGAGAGAAGAGGCCGTCGATGTTTGAATGTAGAAAATTGTTCTGGCTGCAGCCTGCAGTATGGACTTGTTGGTGTGTGTAGCTCCCAGTGTTCTGACAGCGCGACGTTTTGGGGAAGCATGTGATTCAGCAGCTACCAGTGGGCTTCGTGCGGCGGAGATTTTGTGGCTGTTAGCGGAGTTGATAACAGAGGGTCGTTAAGAGAAGCCTGCATGCAGTAGGCAAAGGAGTAATGTTTGCCGGCGGGGGACGTGCGGCGATTAACCTGTGCGGTAGTGAAAAGGAGTTAAAAAGAAGGAAGTGTGCGGATGCGGAAAGAATGGAATAATTGTGGTAGGCTGCCGGCTGAGTAGTTTGGTGAATGTTTGGTGTGGGTCCGGCGCTGCCGATTGGATGGTGGTGCTGCAGTGTCAGTCAGATAAAAAAAAAAAAAAAAAAACCAGGAGTAGGATCCAATGGGACTAACTGGCATGTATAGAGGCGTGTAATGCAAAAGGGCTGTTTTTGTTCGCGGTTCTTGCTTACGGCCATACCACCCTGAACACGCATGATCTTGGAAGCTAAGCAGAGTATGGTCTGGTTAGTACTTGGAAGGGAAACCACCTGGGAATACCAGGTGCTGTAAGCTTTTCTCACTTTTACTTTATACAGGGGGCGCTCCACTTCACGATTAATTTAAATCTATCACTCCCCTTCCATTTTACTATTTTATATATATATATATATTTTCTCTCTTTCATAAAGGCAGCTTTTAGAAACAGTTTTACTCTAAATACTGCCTGGTAATTCTAGGTGCTGTAAGCTGTTCGTGCCTTTATTCCACCAGGGCGCGATCTTCTCACAAACTTGAAGACTGTCACTCCCCATTCACGTTTTACAACTTATTGTTAATAATAAAGAGACAGCTTTTTACACACAGTTTTAAACAAAGTACTGATATAATTCCTCTTCAACTCACCACTTTGTTTTCTATGCAAAAACCACTTCACCACAGAAGACTCGATATTATTGGCATAGCAAGGTCTGCTCTTCTCCTCCTTTCAAAACTCGCTAAAAGCTGTATTTAAAAGAGCAGGTTGGCCGGGGTAATTCACACCCTTCAATGCCAACTTAATGTTTAGGTTAGTGGGAATCACAGAGGAATTAGGGATGGAAACTTCTTTGCTGGTGGTAGAAGCGGTCTGGTGAATTTTTAGAGAGAAGAGGCCGTCGATGTTTGAATGTAGAAAATTGTTCTGGCTGCAGCCTGCAGTATGGACTTGTTGGTGTGTGTAGCTCCCAGTGTTCTGACAGCGCGACGTTTTGGGGAAGCATGTGATTCAGCAGCTACCAGTGGGCTTCGTGCGGCGGAGATTTTGTGGCTGTTAGCTGAGTTGATAGCAGAGGGTCGTTAAGAGAAGCCTGCATACGGTAGGCAAAGGAGTAATGTTTGCCGGCGGGGGACATGCGGCGATTAACCTGTGAGGTAGTGAAAAGGACTTAAAGAGAAGGAAGTGTGCGGATGCGGAAAGAATGGAATAATTGTGGTAGGCTGCCGGCTGAGTAGTTTGGTGAATGTTTGGTGTGGGTCCGGCGCTGCCGATTGGATGGTGGTGCTGCAGTGTGAGTCAGATAAAAAAAAAAAAAAAAACCAGGAGTAGGATCCAATGGGACTAACTGGCATGTAGAGACGCGTGTAATGCAAAAGGGCTGTTTTTGGTAGCATCTCTCGCTTACGGCCATACCACCCTGAACACGCCCGATCTCGTCTGATCTCGGAAGCTAAGTAGGGTAGGGTATGGTTAGTACTTGGATGGGAGACCACATGGGAATACCAGGTGCTGTAAGCTTTTCTCACTTTTACTTTATACAGGGGGCGCTCCACTTCACGATTAATTTAAATCTATCACTCCCCTTCCATTTTACTATTTTATATATATATATATTTTTTTTCTCTCATTCATAAAGGCAGCTTTTAGAAACCGTTTTACTCTAAATACTTCCTGGTAATTCTAGGTGCTGTAAGCTGTTCGTGCCTTTATTCCACCAGGGCGCGATCTTCTCACAAACTTGAAGACTGTCACTCCCCATTCACGTTTTACAACTTATTGTTAATGATAAAGAGACATCTTTTTACACACAGTTTTAAACAAAGTACTGATATTATTCCTCTTCAACTGACCGCTTTGTTTTCTATGCAAAAACTACTTCGCCACAGAAGACTCGATATTATTGGCATAGCAAGTTCTGCTCTTCTCCTTTCAAAACTTGCTAAAAGCTGTATTTAAAAGAACAGATTGGCCGGGGTAATTCACACCCTTCAATGCCAGCTTAATGTTTAGGTTAGTGGGAATCACAGAGGAATTAGGGATGGAAACTTCTTTGCTGGTGGTAGAAGCGGTCTGGTGAATTTTTAGAGAGAAGAGGCCGTCGATGTTTGAATGTAGAAAATTGTTCTGGCTGCAGCCTGCAGTATGGACTTGTTGGTGTGTGTAGCTCCCAGTGTTCTGACAGCGCGACGTTTTGGGGAAGCATGTGATTCAGCAGCTACCAGTGGGCTTCGTGCGGCGGAGATTTTGTGGCTGTTAGCGGAGTTGATAACAGAGGGTCGTTAAGAGAAGCCTGCATGCAGTAGGCAAAGGAGTAATGTTTGCCGGCGGGGGACGTGCGGCGATTAACCTGTGCGGTAGTGAAAAGGAGTTAAAAAGAAGGAAGTGTGCGGATGCGGAAAGAATGGAATAATTGTGGTAGGCTGCCGGCTGAGTAGTTTGGTGAATGTTTGGTGTGGGTCCGGCGCTGCCGATTGGATGGTGGGGCTGCAGTGTGAGTCAGATAAAAAAAAAAAAAAAAACCAGGAGTAGGATCCAATGGGACTAACTGGCATGTATAGAGGCGTGTAATGCAAAAGGGCTGTTTTTGGTAGCATCTCTCGCTTACGGCCATACCACCCTGAACACGCCCGATCTCGTCTGATCTCGGAAGCCAAGCAGGGTAGGGTCTGGTTAGTACTTGGATGGGAGACCTCCTGGGAATACCAGGTGCTGTAAGCCTTTCTCACTTTTACTTTATACAGGGGGCGCACCACTTCACGATTAATTTAAATCTATCACTCCCCTTCCATTTTACTATTTTATATATATATATTTTTTTTTCTCTCATTCATAAAGGCAGCTTTTAGAAACCGTTTTACTCTAAATACTTCCTGGTAATTCTAGGTGCTGTAAGCTGTTCGTGCCTTTATTCCACCAGGGCGCGATCTTCTCACAAACTTGAAGACGGTCACTCCCCATTCACGTTTTACAACTTATTGTTGATGATAAAGAGACAGCTTTTTACACACAGTTTTAAACAAAGTACTGATATTATTCCTCTTCAACTCACCGCTTTGTTTTCTATGCAAAAACCACTTCGCCACAGAAGACTCGATATTATTGGCATAGCAAGTTCTGCTCTTCTCCTTTCAAAACTTGCTAAAAGCTGTATTTAAAAGAACAGATTGGCGGGGGTAATTCACACCCTTCAATGCCAGCTTAATATTTAGGTTAGTGGGAATCACAGAGGAATTAGGGATGGAAACTTCTTTGATGGTGGTAGAAGCGGTCTGGTGAATTTTTAGAGAGAAGAGGCCGTCGATGTTTGAATGTAGAAAATTGTTCTGGCTGCAGCCTGCAGTATGGACTTGTTGGTGTGTGTAGCTCCCAGTGTTCTGACAGCGCGACGTTTTGGGGAAGCATGTGATTCAGCAGCTACCAGTGGGCTTCGTGCGGCGGAGATTTTGTGGCTGTTAGCGGAGTTGATAACAGAGGGTCGTTAAGAGAAGCCTACATGCAGTAGGCAAAGGAGTAATGTTTGCCGGCGGGGGACGTGCGGCGATTAATCTGTGCGGTAGTGAAAAGGAGTTAAAAAGAAGGAAGTGTTCGGATGCGGAAAGAATGGAATAATTGTGGTAGGCTGCCGGCTGAGTAGTTTGGTGAATGTTTGGTGTGGGTCCGGCGCTGCCGATTGGATGGTGGGGCTGCAGTGTGAGTCAGATAAAAAAAAAAAAAACCAGGAGTAGGATCCAATGGGACTAACTGGCATGTATAGAGGCGTGTAATGCAAAAGGGCTGTTTTTGTTCGCGGTTCTTGCTTACGGCCATACCACCCTGAACACGCATGATCTTGGAAGCTAAGCAGAGTATGGTCTGGTTAGTACTTGGAAGGGAAACCTCCTGGGAATACCAGGTGCTGTAAGCTTTTCTCACTTTTACTTTATACAGGGGGCGCTCCACTTCACGATTAATTTAAATCTATCACTCCCCTTCCATTTTACTATTTTATATATATATATATATTTTCTCTCTTTCATAAAGGCAGCTTTTAGAAACAGTTTTACTCTAAATACTGCCTGGTAATTCTAGGTGCTGTAAGCTGTTCGTGCCTTTATTCCACCAGGGCGCGATCTTCTCACAAACTTGAAGACTGTCACTCCCCATTCACGTTTTACAACTTATTGTTAATAATAAAGAGACAGCTTTTTACACACAGTTTTAAACAAAGTACTGATATAATTCCTCTTCAACTCACCACTTTGTTTTCTATGCAAAAACCACTTCACCACAGAAGACTCGATATTATTGGCATAGCAAGGTCTGCTCTTCTCCTCCTTTCAAAACTCGCTAAAAGCTGTATTTAAAAGAGCAGGTTGGCCGGGGTAATTCACACCCTTCAATGCCAACTTAATGTTTAGGTTAGTGGGAATCACAGAGGAATTAGGGATGGAAACTTCTTTGCTGGTGGTAGAAGCGGTCTGGTGAATTTTTAGAGAGAAGAGGCCGTCGATGTTTGAATGTAGAAAATTGTTCTGGCTGCAGCCTGCAGTATGGACTTGTTGGTGTGTGTAGCTCCCAGTGTTCTGACAGCGCGACGTTTTGGGGAAGCATGTGATTCAGCAGCTACCAGTGGGCTTCGTGCGGCGGAGATTTTGTGGCTGTTAGCTGAGTTGATAGCAGAGGGTCGTTAAGAGAAGCCTGCATACGGTAGGCAAAGGAGTAATGTTTGCCGGCGGGGGACATGCGGCGATTAACCTGTGAGGTAGTGAAAAGGACTTAAAGAGAAGGAAGTGTGCGGATGCGGAAAGAATGGAATAATTGTGGTAGGCTGCCGGCTGAGTAGTTTGGTGAATGTTTGGTGTGGGTCCGGCGCTGCCGATTGGATGGTGGTGCTGCAGTGTGAGTCAGATAAAAAAAAAAAAAAAACCAGGAGTAGGATCCAATGGGACTAACTGGCATGTAGAGACGCGTGTAATGCAAAAGGGCTGTTTTTGGTAGCATCTCTCGCTTACGGCCATACCACCCTGAACACGCCCGATCTCGTCTGATCTCGGAAGCTAAGTAGGGTAGGGTATGGTTAGTACTTGGATGGGAGACCACATGGGAATACCAGGTGCTGTAAGCTTTTCTCACTTTTACTTTATACAGGGGGCGCTCCACTTCACGATTAATTTAAATCTATCACTCCCCTTCCATTTTACTATTTTATATATATATATATATTTTTTCTCTCATTCATAAAGGCAGCTTTTAGAAACCGTTTTACTCTAAATACTTCCTGGTAATTCTAGGTGCTGTAAGCTGTTCGTGCCTTTATTCCACCAGGGCGCGATCTTCTCACAAACTTGAAGACTGTCACTCCCCATTCACGTTTTACAACTTATTGTTAATGATAAAGAGACAGCTTTTTACACACAGTTTTAAACAAAGTACTGATATTATTCCTCTTCAACTGACCGCTTTGTTTTCTATGCAAAAACCACTTCGCCACAGAAGACTCGATATTATTGGCATAGCAAGTTCTGCTCTTCTCCTTTCAAAACTTGCTAAAAGCTGTATTTAAAAGAACAGATTGGCCGGGGTAATTCACACCCTTCAATGCCAGCTTAATGTTTAGGTTAGTGGGAATCACAGAGGAATTAGGGATGGAAACTTCTTTGCTGGTGGTAGAAGCGGTCTGGTGAATTTTTAGAGAGAAGAGGCCGTCGATGTTTGAATGTAGAAAATTGTTCTGGCTGCAGCCTGCAGTATGGACTTGTTGGTGTGTGTAGCTCCCAGTGTTCTGACAGCGCGACGTTTTGGGGAAGCATGTGATTCAGCAGCTACCAGTGGGCTTCGTGCGGCGGAGATTTTGTGGCTGTTAGCGGAGTTGATAACAGAGGGTCGTTAAGAGAAGCCTGCATGCAGTAGGCAAAGGAGTAATGTTTGCCGGCGGGGGACGTGCCGCGATTAACCTGTGCGGTAGTGAAAAGGAGTTAAAAAGAAGGAAGTGTGCGGATGCGGAAAGAATGCAATAATTGTGGTAGGCTGCCGGCTGAGTAGTTTGGTGAATGTTTGGTGTGGGTCCGGCGCTGCCGATTGGATGGTGGTGCTGCAGTGTGAGTCAGATAAAAAAAAAAAAAAACCAGGAGTAGGATCCAATGGGACTAACTGGCATGTATAGACGCGTGTAATGCAAAAGGGCTGTTTTTGGTCACGTATCTCGCTTACGGCCATACCACCCTGAAAACGCCCGATCTCATCCGATCTTGGAAGCCAAGCAGGGTAGGGTCTGGTCAGTACTTGGATGGGAGACCTCCTGGGAATACCAGGTGCTGTAAGCTTTTCTCACTTTTACTTTATACAGGGGGCGCTCCACTTCACGATTAATTTAAATCTATCACTCCCCTTCCATTTTACTATTTTATATATATATATATTTTTTTCTTTTTCTCTCATTCATAAAGGCAGCTTTTACACACCGTTTTACTCTAAATACTTCCTGGTAATTCTAGGTGCTGTAAGCTGTTCGTGCCTTTATTCCACCAGGGCGCGATCTTCTCACAAACTTGAAGACTGTCACTCCCCATTCACGTTTTACAACTTATTGTTAATGATAAAGAGACAGCTTTTTACACACAGTTTTAAACAAAGTACTGATATTATTCCTCTTCAACTGACCGCTTTGTTTTCTATGCAAAAACCACTTTGCTACAGAAGACTCGATATTATTGGCATAGCAAGTTCTGCTCTTCTCCTTTCAAAACTTGCTAAAAGCTGTATTTAAAAGAACAGATTGGCCGGGGTAATTCACACCCTTCAATGCCAGCTTAATGTTTAGGTTAGTGGGAATCACAGAGGAATTAGGGATGGAAACTTCTTTGCTGGTGGTAGAAGCGGTCTGGTGAATTTTTAGAGAGAAGAGGCCGTCGATGTTTGAATGTAGAAAATTGTTCTGGCTGCAGCCTGCAGTATGGACTTGTTGGTGTGTGTAGCTCCCAGTGTTCTGACAGCGCGACGTTTTGGGGAAGCATGTGATTCAGCAGCTACCAGTGGGCTTCGTGCGGCGGAGATTTTGTGGCTGTTAGCGGAGTTGATAACAGAGGGTCGTTAAGAGAAGCCTGCATGCAGTAGGCAAAGGAGTAATGTTTGCCGGCGGGGGACGTGCGGCGATTAACCTGTGCGGTAGTGAAAAGGAGTTAAAAAGAAGGAAGTGTGCGGATGCGGAAAGAATGGAATAATTGTGGTAGGCTGCCGGCTGAGTAGTTTGGTGAATGTTTGGTGTGGGTCCGGCGCTGCCGATTGGATGGTGGTGCTGCAGTGTCAGTCAGATAAAAAAAAAAAAAAAAAAACCAGGAGTAGGATCCAATGGGACTAACTGGCATGTATAGAGGCGTGTAATGCAAAAGGGCTGTTTTTGTTCGCGGTTCTTGCTTACGGCCATACCACCCTGAACACGCATGATCTTGGAAGCTAAGCAGAGTATGGTCTGGTTAGTACTTGGAAGGGAAACCACCTGGGAATACCAGGTGCTGTAAGCTTTTCTCACTTTTACTTTATACAGGGGGCGCTCCACTTCACGATTAATTTAAATCTATCACTCCCCTTCCATTTTACTATTTTATATATATATATATATTTTCTCTCTTTCATAAAGGCAGCTTTTAGAAACCGTTTTACTCTAAATACTTCCTGGTAATTCTAGGTGCTGTAAGCTGTTCGTGCCTTTATTCCACCAGGGCGCGATCTTCTCACAAACTTGAAGACTGTCACTCCCCATTCACGTTTTACAACTTATTGTTAATGATAAAGAGACATCTTTTTACACACAGTTTTAAACAAAGTACTGATATTATTCCTCTTCAACTGACCGCTTTGTTTTCTATGCAAAAACCACTTCGCCACAGAAGACTCGATATTATTGGCATAGCAAGTTCTGCTCTTCTCCTTTCAAAACTTGCTAAAAGCTGTATTTAAAAGAACAGATTGGCCGGGGTAATTCACACCCTTCAATGCCAGCTTAATGTTTAGGTTAGTGGGAATCACAGAGGAATTAGGGATGGAAACTTCTTTGCTGGTGGTAGAAGCGGTCTGGTGAATTTTTAGAGAGAAGAGGCCGTCGATGTTTGAATGTAGAAAATTGTTCTGGCTGCAGCCTGCAGTATGGACTTGTTGGTGTGTGTAGCTCCCAGTGTTCTGACAGCGCGACGTTTTGGGGAAGCATGTGATTCAGCAGCTACCAGTGGGCTTCGTGCGGCGGAGATTTTGTGGCTGTTAGCGGAGTTGATAACAGAGGGTCGTTAAGAGAAGCCTGCATGCAGTAGGCAAAGGAGTAATGTTTGCCGGCGGGGGACGTGCGGCGATTAACCTGTGCGGTAGTGAAAAGGAGTTAAAAAGAAGGAAGTGTGCGGATGCGGAAAGAATGGAATAATTGTGGTAGGCTGCCGGCTGAGTAGTTTGGTGAATGTTTGGTGTGGGTCCGGCGCTGCCGATTGGATGGTGGGGCTGCAGTGTGAGTCAGATAAAAAAAAAAAAAAAAACCAGGAGTAGGATCCAATGGGACCAACTGGCATGTATAGAGGCGTGTAATGCAAAAGGGCTGTTTTTGATAGCATCTCTCGCTTACGGCCATACCACCCTGAACACGCCTGATCTCGTCTGATCTCGGAAGCTAAGCAGGGTAGGGTCTGGTTAGTACTTGGATGGGAGACCACCTGGGAATACCAGGTGCTGTAAGCTTTTCTCACTTTTACTTTAAACGGGGGGCGCTCCAATTCACGATTAATTTAAATCTATCACTCCCCTTCCATTTTACTATTTTATATATATATATATTTTTTTTTCTCTCATTCATAAAGGTAGCTTTTACACACCGTTTTACTCTAAATACTTCCTGGTAATTCAAGGTGCTGTAAGCTGTTCGTGGCTTTATTCCACCAGGGCGCGATCTTCTCACAAACTTGAAGACTGTCACTCCCCATTCACGTTTTACAACTTATTGTTAATGATAAAGAGACAGCTTTTTACACACAGTTTTAAACAAAGTACTGATATTATTCCTCTTCAACTGACCGCTTTGTTTTCTATGCAAAAACCACTTCGCCACAGAAGACTCGATATTATTGGCATAGCAAGTTCTGCTCTTCTCCTTTCAAAACTTGCTAAAAGCTGTATTTAAAAGAACAGATTGGCCGGGGTAATTCACACCCTTCAATGCCAGCTTAATGTTTAGGTTAGTGGGAGTCACAGAGGAATTAGGGATGGAAACTTCTTTGCTGGTGGTAGAAGCGGTCTGGTGAATTTTTAGAGAGAAGAGGCCGTCGATGTTTGAATGTAGAAAATTGTTCTGGCTGCAGCCTGCAGTATGGACTTGTTGGTGTGTGTAGCTCCCAGTGTTCTGACAGCGTGACGTTTTGGGGAAGCATGTGATTCAGCAGCTACCAGTGGGCTTCGTGCGGCGGAGATTTTGTGGCTGTTAGCGGAGTTGATAACAGAGGGTCGTTAAGAGAAGCCTGCATGCAGTAGGCAAAGGAGTAATGTTTGCCGGCGGGGGACGTGCGGCGATTAACCTGTGCGGTAGTGAAAAGGAGTTAAAAAGAAGGAAGTGTGCGGATGCGGAAAGAATGGAATAATTGTGGTAGGCTGCTGGCTGAGTAGTTTGGTGAATGTTTGGTGTGGGTCCGGCGCTGCCGATTGGATGGTGGTGGTGCAGTGTGAGTCAGATAAAAAAAAAAAAAAACAAGGAGTAGGATCCAATGGGACTAACTGGCATGTATAGACGCGTGTAATGCAAAAGGGCTGTTTTTGGTAGCATCTCTCACTTACGGCCATACCACCCTGAACACGCCCGATCTCATCTGATCTCGGAAGCTAAGCAGGGTAGGGTCTGGTTAGTACTTGGATGGGAGACCACCTGGGAATACCAGGTGCTGTAAGCTTTTCTCACTTTTACTTTATACAGTGGGCGCTCCACTTCACGATTAATTTAAATCTATCACTCCCCTTCCATTTTACTATTTTATATATATATATTTTTTTTCTCTCATTCATAAAGGCAGCTTTTAGAAACCGTTTTACTCTAAATACTTCCTGGTAATTCTAGGTGCTGTAAGCTGTGTTTTCTATGCAAAAACCACTTCGCCACAGAAGACTCGATATTATTGGCATAGCAAGGTCTGCTCTTCTCCTCCTTTCAAAACTCGCTAAAAGCTGTATTTAAAAGAACAGATTGGCCGGGGTAATTCACACCCTTCAATGCCAGCTTAATGTTTAGGTTAGTGGGAGTCACAGAGGAATTAGGGATGGAAACTTCTTTGCTGGTGGTAGAAGCGGTCTGGTGAATTTTTAGAGAGAAGAGGCCGTCGATGTTTGAATGTAGAAAATTGTTCTGGCTGCAGCCTGCAGTATAGACTTGTTGGTGTGTGTAGCTCCCAGTGTTCTGACAGCGTGACGTTTTGGGGAAGCATGTGATTCAGCAGCTACCAGTGGGTTTCGTGCGGCGGAGATTTTGTGGCTGTTAGCGGAGTTGATAACAGTGGGTCGTTAAGAGAAGCCTGCATGCAGTAGGCAAAGGAGTAATGTTTGCCGGCGGGGGACGTGCGGCGATTAACCTGTGCAGTAGTGAAAAGGAGTTAAAAAGAAGGAAGTGTGCGGATGCGGAAAGAATGGAATAATTGTGGTAGGCTGCTGGCTGAGTAGTTTGGTGAATGTTTGGTGTGGGTCCGGCGCTGCCGATTGGATGGTGGGGCTGCAGTGTGAGTCAGATAAAAAAAAAAAAAGAACATTAGTAGGATCCAATGGGACCAACTGGCATGTATAGAGGCGTGTAATGCAAAAGGGCTGTTTTTGGTAGCATCTCTCGCTTACGGCCATACCACCCTAAACACGCCTGATCTCGTCTGATCTCGGAAGCTAAGCAGCGTAGGGTATGGTTAGTACTTGGATGGGAGACCACCTGGGAATACCAGGTGCTGTAAGCTTTTCTCACTTTTACTTTAAACGGGGGGCGCTCCACTTCACGATTAATTTAAATCTATCACTCCCCTTCCATTTTACTATTTTATATATATATATATTTTTTTTTTTTCTCTCATTCATAAAGGTAGCTTTTAGACACCGTTTTACTCAAAATACTTCCTGGTAATTCAAGGTGCTGTAAGCTGTTCGTGGCTTTATTCCACCAGGGCGCGATCTTCTCACAAACTTGAAGACTGTCACTCCCCATTCACGTTTTACAACTTATTGTTAATGATAAAGAGACAGCTTTTTACACACAGTTTTAAACAAAGTACTGATATTATTCCTCTTCAACTGACCTCTTTGTTTTCTATGCAAAAACCACTTCGCCACAGAAGACTCGATATTATTGGCATAGCAAGTTCTGCTCTTCTCCTTTCAAAACTTGCTAAAAGCTGTATTTAAAAGAACAGATTGGCCGGGGTAATTCACACCCTTCAATGCCAGCTTAATGTTTAGGTTAGTGGGAGTCACAGAGGAATTAGGGATGGAAACTTCTTTGCTGGTGGTAGAAGCGGTCTGGTGAATTTTTAGAGAGAAGAGGCCGTCGATGTTTGAATGTAGAAAATTGTTCTGGCTGCAGCCTGCAGTATAGACTTGTTGGTGTGTGTAGCTCCCAGTGTTCTGACAGCGTGACGTTTTGGGGAAGCATGTGATTCAGCAGCTACCAGTGGGTTTCGTGCGGCGGAGATTTTGTGGCTGTTAGCGGAGTTGATAACAGAGGGTCGTTAAGAGAAGCCTGCATGCAGTAGGCAAAGGAGTAATGTTTGCCGGCGGGGGACGTGCGGCGATTAACCTGTGCGGTAGTGAAAAGGAGTTAAAAAGAAGGAAGTGTGCGGATGCGGAAAGAATGGAATAATTGTGGTAGGCTGCTGGCTGAGTAGTTTGGTGAATGTTTGGTGTGGGTCCGGCGCTGCCGATTGGATGGTGGGGCTGCAGTGTGAGTCAGATAAAAAAAAAAAAAGAACATTAGTAGGATCCAATGGGACCAACTGGCATGTATAGAGGCGTGTAATGCAAAAGGGCTGTTTTTGGTAGCATCTCTCGCTTACGGCCATACCACCCTAAACACGCCTGATCTCGTCTGATCTCGGAAGCTAAGCAGGGTAGGGTCTGGTTAGTACTTGGATGGGAGACCACCTGGGAATACCAGGTGCTGTAAGCTTTTCTCACTTTTACTTTAAACGGGGGGCGCTCCACTTCACGATTAATTTAAATCTATCACTCCCCTTCCATTTTACTATTTTATATATATATATATATATTTTTCTCTCATTCATAAAGGCAGCTTTTAGAAACCGTTTTACTCTAAATACTTCCTGGTAATTCTAGGTGCTGTAAGCTGTTCGTGCCTTTATTCCACCAGGGCGCGATCTTCTCACAAACTTGAAGACTGTCACTCCCCATTCACGTTTTACAACTTATTGTTAATGATAAAGAGACAGCTTTTTACACACAGTTTTAAACAAAGTACTGATATTATTCCTCTTCAACTGACCGCTTTGTTTTCTATGCAAAAACCACTTCGCCACAGAAGACTCGATATTATTGGCATAGCAAGTTCTGCTCTTCTCCTTTCAAAACTTGCTAAAAGCTGTATTTAAAAGAACAGATTGGCCGGGGTAATTCACACCCTTCAATGCCAGCTTAATGTTTAGGTTAGTGGGAATCACAGAGGAATTAGGGATGGAAACTTCTTTGCTGGTGGTAGAAGCGGTCTGGTGAATTTTTAGAGAGAAGAGGCCGTCGATGTTTGAATGTAGAAAATTGTTCTGGCTGCAGCCTGCAGTATGGACTTGTTGGTGTGTGTAGCTCCCAGTGTTCTGACAGCGCGACGTTTTGGGGAAGCATGTGATTCAGCAGCTACCAGTGGGCTTCGTGCGGCGGAGATTTTGTGGCTGTTAGCGGAGTTGATAACAGAGGGTCGTTAAGAGAAGCCTGCATGCAGTAGGCAAAGGAGTAATGTTTGCCGGCGGGGGACATGCGGCGATAAACCTGTGCGGTAGTGAAAAGGAGTTAAAAAGAAGGAAGTGTGCGGATGCGGAAAGAATGGAATAATTGTGGTAGGCTGCCGGCTGAGTAGTTTGGTGAATGTTTGGTGTGGGTCCGGCGCTGCCGATTGGATGGTGGGGCTGCAGTGTGAGTCAGATAAAAAAAAAAAAAAAACCAGGAGTAGGATCCAATGGGACTAACTGGCATGTATAGACGCGTGTAATGCAAAAGGGCTGTTTTTGGTAGCATCTCTCGCTTACGGCCATACCACCCTGAACACGCCCGATCTCGTCTGATCTCGGAAACTAAGCAGGGTAGGGTCTGGTTAGTACTTGGATGGGAGACCTCCTGGGAATACCAGGTGCTGTAAGCCTTTCTCACTTTTACTTTATACAGGGGGCGCTCCACTTCACGATTAATTTAAATCTATCACTCCCCTTCCATTTTACTATTTTATATATATTTTTTTTTTTTTTCTCTCATTCATAAAGGCAGCTTTTAGAAACCGTTTTACTCTAAATACTTCCTGGTAATTCTAGGTGCTGTAAGCTGTTCGTGCCTTTATTCCACCAGGGCGCGATCTTCTCACAAACTTGAAGACTGTCACTCCCCATTCACGTTTTACAACTTATTGTTAATGATAAAGAGACAGCTTTTTACACACAGTTTTAAACAAAGTACTGATATTATTCCTCTTCAACTGACCGCTTTGTTTTCTATGCAAAAACCACTTCGCCACAGAAGACTCGATATTATTGGCATAGCAAGTTCTGCTCTTCTCCTTTCAAAACTTGCTAAAATCTGTATTTAAAAGAACAGATTGGCCGGGGTAATTCACACCCTTCAATGCCAGCTTAATGTTTAGGTTAGTGGGAATCACAGAGGAATTAGGGATGGAAACTTCTTTGCTGGTGGTAGAAGCGGTCTGGTGAATTTTTAGAGAGAAGAGGCCGTCGATGTTTGAATGTAGAAAATTGATCTGGCTGCAGCCTGCAGTATGGACTTGTTGGTGTGTGTAGCTCCCAGTGTTCTGACAGCGCGACGTTTTGGGGAAGCATGTGATTCAGCAGCTAACAGTGGGCTTCGTGCGGCGGAGATTTTGTGGCTGTTAGCGGAGTTGATAACAGAGGGTCGTTAAGAGAAGCCTACATGCAGTAGGCAAAGGAGTAATGTTTGCCGGTGGGGGATGTGCGGCGATTAACCTGTGCGGTAGTGAAAAGGAGTTAAAAAGAAGGAAGTGGGCGGATGCGGAAAGAATGGAATGATTGTGGTAGGCTGCCGGCTGAGTAGTTTGGTGAATGTTTGGTGTGGGTCCGGCGCTGCCGATTGGATGGTGGGGCTGCAGTGTGAGTCAGATAAAAAAAAAAAAAAAAACAGGAGTAGGATCCAATGGGACTAACTGGCATGTATAGACGCGTGTAATGCAAAAGGGCTGTTTTTGGTAGCATCTCTCGCTTACGGCCATACCACCCTGAACACGCCCGATCTCGTCTGATCTCGGAAGCCAAGCAGCGTAGGGTCTGGTTAGTACTTGGATGGGAGACCTCCTGGGAATACCAGGTGCTGTAAGCCTTTCTCACTTTTACTTTATACAGGGGGCGCTCCACTTCACGATTAATTTAAATCTATCACTCCCCTTCCATTTTACTATTTTATATATATATTTTTTTTTTTTCTCTCATTCATAAAGGCAGCTTTTAGAAACCGTTTTACTCTAAATACTTCCTGGTAGTTCTAGGTGCTGTAAGCTGTTCGTGCCTTTATTCCACCCGGGCGCGATCTTCTCACAAACTTGAAGACTGTCACTCCCCATTCACGTTTTACAACTTATTGTTAATGATAAAGAGACAGCTTTTTACACACAGTTTTAAACAAAGTACTGATATTATTCCTCTTCAACTGACCGCTTTGTTTTCTATGCAAAAATCACTTCGCCACAGAAGACTCGATATTATTGGCATAGCAAGTTCTGCTCTTCTCCTTTCAAAACTTGCTAAAAGCTGTATTTAAAAGAACAGATTGGCCGGGGTAATTCACACCCTTTAATGCCAGCTTAATGTTTAGGTTAGTGGGAATCACAGAGGAATTAGGGATGGAAACTTCTTTGCTGGTGGTAGAAGCGGTCTGGTGAATTTTTAGAGAGAAGAGGCCGTCGATGTTTGAATGTAGAAAATAGTTCTGGCTGCAGCCTGCAGTATGGACTTGTTGGTGTGTGTAGCTCCCAGTGTTCTGACAGCGCGACGTTTTGGGGAAGCATGTGATTCAGCAGCTACCAGTGGGCTTCGTGCGGCGGAGATTTTGTGGCTGTTAGCGGAGTTGATAACAGAGGGTCGTTAAGAGAAGCCTGCATGCAGTAGGCAAAGGAGTAATGTTTGCCGGCGGGGGACATGCGGCGATAAACCTGTGCGGTAGTGAAAAGGATTTAAAAAGAAGGAAGTGTGCGGATGCGGAAAGAATGGAATAATTGTGGTAGGCTGCCGGCTGAGTAGTTTGGTGAATGTTTGGTGTGGGTCCGGCGCTGCCGATTGGATGGTGGGGCTGCAGTGTGAGTCAGATAAAAAAAAAAAAAAAAAACCAGGAGTAGGATCCAATGGGACTAACTGGCATGTATAGACGCGTGTAATGCAAAAGGGCTGTTTTTGGTAGCATCTCTTGCTTACGGCCATACCACCCTGAACACGCCCGATCTCGTCTGATCTCGGAAGCCAAGCAGCGTAGGGTCTGGTTAGTACTTGGATGGGAGACCTCCTGGGAATACCAGGTGCTGTAAGCCTTTCTCACTTTTACTTCATACAGGGGGCGCTCCACTTCACGATTAATTTAAATCTATCACTCCCCTTCCATTTTACTATTTTATATATATATATATATATATTTTTTTTTTCTCTCATTCATAAAGGCAGCTTTTAGAAACCGTTTTACTCTAAATACTTCCTGGTAATTCTAGGTGCTGTAAGCTGTTCGTGCCTTTATTCCACCAGGGCGCGATCTTCTCACAAACTTGAAGACTGTCACTCCCCATTCACGTTTTACAACTTATTGTTAATGATAAAGAGACAGCTTTTTACACACAGTTTTAAACAAAGTACTGATATTATTCCTCTTCAACTGACCGCTTTGTTTTCTATGCAAAAACCACTTTGCCACAGAAGACTCGATATTATTGGCATAGCAAGTTCTGCTCTTCTCCTTTCAAAACTTGCTAAAAGCTGTATTTAAAAGAACAGATTGGCCGGGGTAATTCACACCATTCAATGCCAGCTTAATGTTTAGGTTAGTGGGAATCACAGAGGAATTAGGGATGGAAACTTCTTTGCTGGTGGTAGAAGCGGTCTGGTGAATTTTTAGAGAGAAGAGGCCGTCGTTGTTTGAATGTAGAAAATTGATCTGGCTGCAGCCTGCAGTATGGACTTGTTGGTGTGTGTAGCTCCCAGTGTTCTGACAGCGCGACGTTTTGGGGAAGCATGTGATTCAGCAGCTACCAGTGGGCTTCGTGCGGCGGAGATTTTGTGGCTGTTAGCGGAGTTGATAACAGAGGGTCGTTAAGAGAAGCCTGCATGCAGTAGGCAAAGGAGTAATGTTTGCCGGCGGGGGACGTGCGGCGATTAACCTGTGCGGTAGTGAAAAGGACTTAAAGAGAAGGAAGTGTGCGGATGCGGAAAGAATGGAATAATTGTGGTAGGCTGCCGGCTGAGTAGTTTGGTGAATGTTTGGTGTGGGTCCGGCGCTGCCGATTGGATGGTGGGGCTGCAGTGTGAGTCAGATAAAAAAAAAAAAAAACAGGAGTAGGATCCAATGGGACTAACTGGCATGTATAGACGCGTGTAATGCAAAAGGGCTGTTTTTGGTAGCATCTCTCGCTTACGGCCATACCACCCTGAACACGCCCGATCTCGTCTGATCTCGGAAGCTAAGCAGGATAGGGTCTGGTTAGTACTTGGATGGGAGACCACCTGGGAATACCAGGTGCTGTAAGCTTTTCTCACTTTTACTTTATACAGGGGGCGCTCCACTTCACGATTAATTTAAATCTATCACTCCCCTTCCATTTTACTATTTTATATATATATATATATATTTTTTTTTTTTTCTCTCATTCATAAAGGCAGCTTTTAGAAACCGTTTTACTCTAAATACTTCCTGGTAATTCTAGGTGCTGTAAGCTGTTCGTGCCTTTATTCCACCAGGGCGCGATCTTCTCACAAACTTGAAGACTGTCACTCCCCATTCACGTTTTACAACTTATTGTTAATGATAAAGAGACATCTTTTTACACACAGTTTTAAACAAAGTACTGATATTATTCCTCTTCAACTGACCGCTTTGTTTTCTATGCAAAAACCACTTCGCCACAGAAGACTCGATATTATTGGCATAGCAAGTTCTGCTCTTCTCCTTTCAAAACTTGCTAAAAGCTGTATTTAAAAGAACAGATTGGCCGGGGTAATTCACACCCTTCAATGCCAGCTTAATGTTTAGGTTAGTGGGAATCACAGAGGAATTAGGGATGGAAACTTCTTTGCTGGTGGTAGAAGCGGTCTGGTGAATTTTTAGAGAGAAGAGGCCGTCGATGTTTGAATGTAGAAAATTGTTCTGGCTGCAGCCTGCAGTATGGACTTGTTGGTGTGTGTAGCTCCCAGTGTTCTGACAGCGCGACGTTTTGGGGAAGCATGTGATTCAGCAGCTACCAGTGGGCTTCGTGCGGCGGAGATTTTGTGGCTGTTAGCGGAGTTGATAACAGAGGGTCGTTAAGAGAAGCCTGCATGCAGTAGGCAAAGGAGTAATGTTTGCCGGCGGGGGACGTGCGGCGATTAACCTGTGCGGTAGTGAAAAGGAGTTAAAAAGAAGGAAGTGTGCGGATGCGGAAAGAATGGAATAATTGTGGTAGGCTGCCGGCTGAGTAGTTTGGTGAATGTTTGGTGTGGGTCCGGCGCTGCCGATTGGATGGTGGGGCTGCAGTGTGAGTCAGATAAAAAAAAAAAAAAGAACATTAGTAGGATCCAATGGGACCAACTGGCATGTATAGAGGCGTGTAATGCAAAAGGGATGTTTTTGGTAGCATCTCTCGCTTACGGCCATACCACCCTGAACACGCCTGATCTCCTCTCGTCTCGGAAGCTAAGCAGGGTAGGGTCTGGTTAGTACTTGGATGGGAGACCACCTGGGAATACCAGGTGCTGTAAGCTTTTCTCACTTTTACTTTATACAGGGGGCGCTCCACTTCACGATTAATTTAAATCTATCACTCCCCTTCCATTTTACTTTTTTATATATATATTTTTTTTTTTCTCTCATTCATAAAGGCAGCTTTTAGAAACCGTTTTACTCTAAATACTTCCTGGTAATTCTAGGTGCTGTAAGCTGTGTTTTCTATGCAAAAACCACTTCGCCACAGAAGACTCGATATTATTGGCATAGCAAGGTCTGCTCTTCTCCTCCTTTCAAAACTCGCTAAAAGCTGTATTTAAAAGAGCAGGTTGGCCGGGGTAATTCACACCCTTCAATGCCAGATTAATGTTTAGGTTAGTGGGAATCACAGAGGAATTAGGGATGGAAACTTCTTTGCTGGTGGTAGAAGCGGTCTGGTGAATTTTTAGAGAGAAGAGGCCGTCGATGTTTGAATGTAGAAAATTGTTCTGGCTGCAGCCTGCAGTATGGACTTGTTGGTGTGTGTAGCTCCCAGTGTTCTGACAGCATGACGTTTTGGGGAAGCATGTGATTCAGCAGCTACCAGTGGGCTTCGTGCGGCGGAGATTTTGTGGCTGTTAGCGGAGTTGATAACAGAGGGTCGTTAAGAGAAGCCTGCATGCAGTAGGCAAAGGAGTAATGTTTGCCGGCGGGGGACGTGCGGCGATTAACCTGTGCGGTAGTGAAAAGGAGTTAAAAAGAAGGAAGTGTGCAGATGCGGAAAGAATTGAATAATTGTGGTAGGCTGCCGGCTGAGTAGTTTGGTGAATGTTTGGTGTGGGTCCGGCGCTGCCGATTGGATGGTGGTGCTGCAGTGTGAGTCAGATAAAAAAAAAAAAAAACCAGGAGTAGGATCCAATGGGACTAACTGGCATGTATAGACGCGTGTAATGCAAAAGGGCTGTTTTGGGTAGCCTCTCTCGCTTACGGCCATACCACCCTGAACATGCCTGATCTTGAAAGCTAAGCAGAGTATGGTCTGGTTAGTACTTGGAAGGGAGACCACCTGGGAATACCAGGTGCTGTAAGCTTTTCTCACTTTTACTTTATACAGGGGGCGATCCACTTCACGATTAATTTAAATCTATCACTCCCCTTCCATTTTACTATTTTATATATATATATATATATATATATATATATTCTCTCTTTCATAAAGGCAGCTTTTAGAAACCGTTTTACTCTAAATACTGCCTGGTAATTCTAGGTGCTGTAAGCTGTTCGTGCCTTTATTCCACCAGGGCGCGATCTTCTCACAAACTTGAAGACTGTCACTCCCCATTCACGTTTTACAACTTATTGTTAATAATAAAGAGACAGCTTTTTACACACAGTTTTAAACAAAGTACTGATATAATTCCTCTTCAACTCACCACTTTGTTTTCTATGCAAAAACCACTTCACCACAGAAGACTCGATATTATTGGCATAGCAAGGTCTGCTCTTCTCCTCCTTTCAAAACTCGCTAAAAGCTGTATTTAAAAGAGCAGGTTGGCCGGGGTAATTCACACCCTTCAATGCCAGATTAATGTTTAGGTTAGTGGGAATCACAGAGGAATTAGGGATGGAAACTTCTTTGCTGGTGGTAGAAGCGGTCTGGTGAATTTTTAGAGAGAAGAGGCCGTCGATGTTTGAATGTAGAAAATTGTTCTGGCTGCAGCCTGCAGTATGGACTTGTTGGTGTGTGTAGCTCCCAGTGTTCTGACAGCGTGACGTTTTGGGGAAGCATGTGATTCAGCAGCTACCAGTGGGCTTCGTGCGGCGGAGATTTTGTGGCTGTTAGCGGAGTTGATAACAGAGGGTCGTTAAGAGAAGCCTGCATGCAGTAGGCAAAGGAGTAATGTTTGCCGGCGGGGGACGTGCGGCGATTAACCTGTGCGGTAGTGAAAATGAGTTAAAAAGAAGGAAGTGTGCGGAGGCGGAAAGAATGGAATAATTGTGGTAGGCTGCCGGCTGAGTAGTTTGGTGAATGTTGGGTGTGGGTCCGGCGCTGCCGATTGGATGGTGGGGCTTCAGTGTGAGTCAGATAAAAAAAAAAAAAAGAACATTAGTAGTATCCAATGGGACCAACTGGCATGTATAGAGGCGTGTAATGCAAAAGGGCTGTTTTTGGTAGCATCTCTCGCTTACGGCCATACCACCCTGAACACGCCCGATCTCGTCTGATCTTGGAAGATAAGCAGGGTAGGGTCTGGTTAGTACTTTGATGGGAGACCTATTGGGAATACCAGGTGCTGTAAGCTTTTCTCACTTTTACTTTATACAGGGGGCGCTCCACTTCACGATTAATTTAAATCTATCACTCCCCTTCCATTTTACTATTTTATATATATATATATATATATATATATATATATATATATATTTTTTTTTTTTTTTTCTCTCATTCATAAAGGCAGCTTTTAGAAACCGTTTTACTCTAAATACTTCCTGGTAATTCTAGGTGCTGTAAGCTGTTCGTGCCTTTATTCCACCAGGGCGCGATCTTCTCACAAACTTGAAGACTGTCACTCCCCATTCACGTTTTACAACTTATTGTTAATGATAAAGAGACAGCTTTTTACACACAGTTTTAAACAAAGTACTGATATTATTCCTCTTCAACTGACCGCTTTGTTTTCTATGCAAAAACCACTTCGCCACAGAAGACTCGATATTATTGGCATAGCAAGTTCTGCTCTTCTCCTTTCAAAACTTGCTAAAAGCTGTATTTAAAAGAACAGATTGGCCGGGGTAATTCACACCCTTCAATGCCAGCTTAATGTTTAGGTTAGTGGGAATCACAGAGGAATTAGGGATGGAAACTTCTTTGCTGGTGGTAGAAGCGGTCTGGTGAATTTTTAGAGAGAAGAGGCCGTCGATGTTTGAATGTAGAAAATTGTTCTGGCTGCAGCCTGCAGTATAGACTTGTTGGTGTGTGTAGCTCCCAGTGTTCTGACAGCGCGACGTTTTGGGGAAGCATGTGATTCAGCAGCTACCAGTGGGCTTCGTGCGGCTTAGATTTTGTGGCTGTTAGCGGAGTTGATAACAGAGGGTCGTTAAGAGAAGCCTGCATGCAGTAGGCAAAGGAGTAATGTTTGCCGGCGGGGGACGTGCGGCGATTAACCTGTGCGGTAGTGAAAAGGAGTTAAAAAGAAGGAAGTGTGCGGATGCGGAAAGAATGGAATAATTGTGGTAGGCTGCTGGCTGAGTAGTTTGGTGAATGTTTGGTGTGGGTCCGGCGCTGCCGATTGGATGGTGGGGCTGCAGTGTGAGTCAGATAAAAAAAAAAAAAGAACATTAGTAGGATCCAATGGGACCAACTGGCATGTATAGAGGCGTGTAATGCAAAAGGGCTGTTTTTGGTAGCATCTCTCGCTTACGGCCATACCACCCTGAACACGCCCGATCTCGTCTGATCTCGGAAACTAAGCAGGGTAGGGTCTGGTTAGTACTTGGATGGGAGACCACCTGGGAATACCAGGTGCTGTAAGCTTTTCTCACTTTTACTTTATACAGGGGGCGCTCCACTTCACGATTAATTTAAATCTATCACTCCCCTTCCATTTTACTATTTTATATATATATATTTTTTTTCTCTCATTCATAAAGCCAGCTTTTAGAAACCGTTTTACTCTAAATACTTCCTGGTAATTCTAGGTGCTGTAAGCTGTTCGTGCCTTTATTCCACCAGGGCGCGATCTTCTCACAAACTTGAAGACTGTCACTCCCCATTCACGTTTTACAACTTATTGTTAATGATAAAGAGACAGCTTTTTACACACCGTTTTAAACAAAGTACTGATATTATTCCTCTTCAACTGACCGCTTTGTTTTCTATGCAAAAACCACTTCGCCACAGAAGACTCGATATTATTGGCATAGCAAGTTCTGCTCTTCTCCTTTCAAAACTTGCTAAAAGCTGTATTTAAAAGAACAGATTGGCCGGGGTAATTCACACCCTTCAATGCCAGCTTAATGTTTAGGTTAGTGGGAATCACAGAGGAATTAGGGATGGAAACTTCTTTGCTGGTGGTAGAAGCGGTCTGGTGAATTTTTAGAGAGAAGAGGCCGTCGATGTTTGAATGTAAAAAATTGTTCTGGCTGCAGCCTGCAGTATGGACTTGTTGGTGTGTGTAGCTCCCAGTGTTCTGACAGCGCAACGTTTTGGGGAAGCATGTGATTCAGCAGCTACCAGTGGGCTTCGTGCGGCGGAGATTTTGTGGCTGTTAGCGGAGTTGATAACAGAGGGTCGTTAAGAGAAGCCTGCATGCAGTAGGCAAAGGAGTAATGTTTGCCGGCGGGGGACGTGCGGCGATTAACCTGTGCGGTAGTGAAAAGGAGTTAAAAAGAAGGAAGTGTGCGGATGCGGAAAGAATGGAATAATTGTGGTAGGCTGCCGGCTGAGTAGTTTGGTGAATGTTTGGTGTGGGTCCGGCGCTGCCGATTGGATGGTGGGGCTGCAGTGTGAGTCAGATAAAAAAAAAAAAAAAGAACATTAGTAGGATCCAATGGGACCAACTGGCATGTATAGAGGCGTGTAATGCAAAAGGGCTGTTTTTGGTAGCATCTCTCGCTTACGGCCATACCACCCTGAACACGCCCGATCTCGTCTGATCTCGGAAGCCAAGCAGGGTAGGGTCTGGTTAGTACTTGGATGGGAGACCTCCTGGGAATACCAGGTGCTGTAAGCTTTTCTCACTTTTACTTTATACAGGGGGCGCTCCACTTCACGATTAATTTAAATCTATCACTCCCCTTCCATTTTACTATTTTATATATATATATATATTTTTCTCTCATTCATAAAGGTAGCTTTTACACACCGTTTTACTCTAAATACTTCCTGGTAATTCAAGGTGCTGTAAGCTGTTCGTGCCTTTATTCCACCAGGGCGCGATCTTCTCACAAACTTGAAGACTGTCACTCCCCATTCACGTTTTACAACTTATTGTTAATGATAAAGAGACAGCTTTTTACACACAGTTTTAAACAAAGTACTGATATTATTCCTCTTCAACTGACCGCTTTGTTTTCTATGCAAAAACCACTTCGCCACAGGAGACTCGATATTATTGGCATAGCAAGTTCTGCTCTTCTCCTTTCAAAACTTGCTAAAAGCTGTATTTAAAAGAACAGATTGGCCGGGGTAATTCACACCCTTCAATGCCAGCTTAATGTTTAGGTTAGTGGGAGTCAAAGAGGAATTAGGGATGGAAACTTCTTTGCTGGTGGTAGAAGCGGTCTGGTGAATTTTTAGAGAGAAGAGGCCGTCGATGTTTGAATGTAGAAAATTGTTCTGGCTGCAGCCTGCAGTATGGACTTGTTGGTGTGTGTAGCTCCCAGTGTTCTGACAGCGCGACGTTTTGGGGAAGCATGTGACTCAGCAGCTTCCAGTGGGCTTCGTGCGGCGGAGATTTTGTGGCTGTTAGCGGAGTTGATAACAGAGGGTCGTTAAGAGAAGCCTGCATGCAGTAGGCAAAGGAGTAATGTTTGCCGGCGGGGGACGTGCGGCGATTAACCTGTGCGGTAGTGAAAAGGAGTTAAAAAGAAGGAAGTGTGCGGATGCGGAAAGAATGGAATAATTGTGGTAGGCTGCTGGCTGAGTAGTTTGGTGAATGTTTGGTGTGGGTCCGGCGCTGCCGATTGGATGGTGGGGCTGCAGTGTGAGTCAGATAAAAAAAAAAAAAAAACCAAGAGTAGGATCCAATGGGACTAACTGGCATGTATAGACGCGTGTAATGCAAAAGGGCTGTTTTTGGTAGCGTCTCTCGCTTATGGCCATACCACCCTGAACACGCCCGATCTCGTCTGAAGCCAAGACAGGACACTACACAGGACAGGAAAAGCGGACAGACAGACCAGGAAGGGAGAAACAGAGGGAACAGGCGGAACAAAAGGAGCGGGAGTGACGGGAGGGAACGACGGGAAACCAGGAACAGAGCGGGGCAGAACAAAGGCAGGAGGAGGAACAAAGACAGGCGGGACAGAGACAGGAAAGAAGGGAGAGAAGGAGGAGGAAGGAAGGGGAGCCCGAGGGAGCCCCAGCGGGCGACGGGAGGCAGCCGGAGGGGCCGCAGGCGGCCGGGAGGCCGGAGCCGGAGGGGACCTCGGAGGGGCCGAGGAGGCAGGGCGAGGGACCCGCGGAGGGGCCAGGGAGGAAGCAGGAGGGAGCACCGGGGAAGGGGACGAGGGAGCAGGAGGGGCCCACGGCGAAGGCCCGGAGGAGGGGGGAGCCGCAGCAGGCGGCGACGTCCGGTGGAGGGCCGGAGGTAGGGGCCCCGCAGGCAACCGAGGAGCCGCCGTCGGGGAGCCCGCAGGCGGCCGACCAGGCACCGGAGGGGGGAGCGAGGCGGGGCGACGAGGCACTGGAGGGGAACCCGCAGGCGACAGCCGACCCGGAGGGCCAGGACCCGCAGGCGCCAACCGAGCCAGAGCGCAGGCGAGGGAGGGCGAGGCAGGGGGCAGGGCGGGAGGGACCCCAGTCCGACGTCTGTGCCCCCTCCCCCTGCGGGACACAGACATACCGACCCCCGGTCGGGGTCGATGTCGCCGGGGTGAGGGTGAAGGAGTCACTAGTGCGGTCCCCGAGGGGTCCCATTCAAGCTCCTCCACCTCTGAAGAGGGAGGAGCCACGATGGAGTCCTCTGGGACCACCTCAGGGACTAGGGCGACAGGACTTGGAGCTGCAGCAGTGAAAGGGAGCGCCACTGGAGCTGCTGCAGGTGGAGGGGGCGCCACTGGAGCTGCTGCAGGCGGAGGGGGCGCCACTGGAGCTGCTGCAGGCGGAGGGGGCGCCGGGACAGAAACAGGAGCGCGGTCAGGAACAGGAGCGCGGTCAGGAACAGGAGCTGGCTGCAGTGGGGGCGCCTTCCCGGGAGCTGCAGCAGGTGGCTGCAGTGGGGGCGCCTCTGCAGGAACAGGAGCGCGGTCAGGAACAGGAGCTGGCTGCAGTGGGGGCGCCTGCCCGGGAGCTGCAGGTTGCTGCAGTGGGGGCGCCTGCCCGGGAGCTGCAGGTTGCTGCAGTGGGGGCGCCTGCCCGGGAGCTGCAGGTTGCTGCAGTGGGGGCGCCTGCCCGGGAGCTGCAGCAGGCGAAGGGGGCAGCGAAGGCGGCTGCGCAGGCGGCGGCGGCTGCACGGGAGCGGGGTCCGCCGGCAATGGCGGTAGCGAAGGCGGCTGCTCGGGCTGAGCAGGGGCTGCAGGCACAGGAGGCGGCTGCTCGGGCTGAGCAGGGGCTGCAGGCACAGGAGGCGGCTGCTCGGGCTGAGCAGGGGCTGCAGGCACAGGAGGCGGCTGCTCGGGCTGAGCAGGGGCTGCAGGCACAGGAGGCGGGACCGGTAGGTCCCGTGCGGGCAAGACGGACGTGGTCCCTTTAAGTGCCCGGGGCACACGCGGGATAGCGTCCCGCACCGCGCGGGCCCCCTTGTTGGCCAGCCGCTCGGGCCGGAAGTAGTACCGCTCGAGGGGCGGTAGCAGCTCAGCGGCGGCTGGGTGCTCTCCCCGGACTGGGGAAGCTGCCAGTGCAGGCAGCTTAGCTGCGGTGATGACGTCAAGGTCAGCCGGGGAGTCCTCCAATTCCCCGGTTAGGAGAGAAGCGGGGATGAGCGCGCACGCTCCCAGAACGATTGCAGGGGCGATCGCGTGCTTCTTCCTCTTCCTCCTCTTTGTCACGGTGTCCGCGGGAGGCTGCTCCACGTCCGGCAGGACGGACGCCTGGGGAACAACCTCCGGGACGCACCGTGCGTCCAGCCCCAACCTCCGCGCTGTTAGGCGCTGAACCAGCTGGTTGAGGTTGGAGCGCACCTCTCCTAGACGATGCCCGCCCTCCGATGGGGACATCGCCAGCAGGAGATCGCAGCTGTCGGTGGCCAATTGCAGCGCGACGGGGTCCTCCTGGACGTCGGGCTGGTTCAGCCAGTAGTATACCTCTTGCAGCAGACCGAGACGTTGGCTCTCGGTCTGCTGCTGTGCCTTGTTGAGTTGGTCTGTCATTCTGTCACGACCGGTCGCGGAGGTAAGCGGCGATCGTGCGGTAGGGCGTGGAAGGAGCAGGCAGGCAAGCGGGATAACGGGAAAATGGGGGTTTAATGAGGTAACAGGGAGCAGGAGACATGTAACGCCACTAAAATCAATGACAGACACGGGTTAGTACAAATCAGGAACTTAAATACATGAAACAAGGCAGCAGGAAACAAGACACGACTGGGCACGATCAGGAAATCACACGTGGGTAATTAGGGGGCGTGGCACACACGAGGAGCGGACGGAGCGGGCGTCACACCTGCAGTATGGACTTGTTGGCGTGTGTAGCTCCCAGTGTTCTGACAGCGTAACGTTTTGGGGAAGCATGTGATTCAACAGCTACCAGTGGGCTTCGTGCGGCAGAGATTTTGTGGCTGTTAGCGGAGTTGATAACAGAGGGTCGTTAAGAGAAGCCTGCATGAGGTAGGCAAAGGAGTAATGTTTGCCGGCGGGGGACGTGCGGCGATTAACCTGTGCGGTAGTGAAAAGGACTTAAAGAGAAGGAAGTGTGCGGATGCGGAAAGAATGGAATAATTGTGGTAGGCTGCCGGCTGAGTAGTTTGGTGAATGTTTGGTGTGGGTGCGGCGCTGCCGATTGGATGGTGGTGCTGCAGTGTGAGTCAGATAAAAAAAAAAAAAAACAGGAGTAGGATCCAATGGGACTAACTGGTATGTATAGAGGCGTGTAATGCAAAAGGGCTGTTTTTGGTAGTGTCTCTTGCTTATGGCCATACCACCCAGAACACGCCCGGTCTCGTCTGATCTCGGAAGCTAAGCGGGGTAGGGTCTGGTTAGTACTTGGATGGGAGACTGCCTGGGAATACCAGGTGCTGTAAGCTTTTCTCACTTTTACTTTATACAGGGGGCGCTCCACTTCACTATTAATTTAAATCTATCACTCCCCTTCCATTTTACTATTTTACATATATATTTTTTTTCTCTCTCTTTCATAAAGGCAGCTTTTGGAAACCGTTTTACTCTTAATACTGCCTGGTAATTCTAGGTGATGTAAGCTGTTCGTGCCTTTATTCCACCAGGGAGCGATCTTCTCACAAACTTGAAGACTGTCACTCCCCATTCACGTTTTACAACTTATTGTTAATGATAAAGAGACAGCGTTTTACACACAGTTTTAAACAAAGTACTGATATAATTCCTCTTCAACTCACCACTTTGTTTTCTATGCAAAAACCACTTCGCCACAGAAGACTCGATATTATTGGCATAGCAAGTTCTGCTCTTCTCCTTTCAAAACTTGCTAAAAGCTGTATTTAAAAGAACAGATTGGCCGGGGTAATTCACACCCTTCAATGCCAGATAAATGTTTAGGTTAGTGGGAATCACAGAGGAATTAGGGATGGAAACTTCTTTGCTGATGGTAGAAGCGGTCTGGTGAATTTTTAGAGAGAAGAGGCCGTCGATGTTTCAATGTAGAAAATTGTTCTGGCTGCAGCCTGCAGTATGGACTTGTTGGCGTGTGTAGCTCCCAGTGTTCTGACAGCGTGACGTTTTGGGGAAGCATGTGATTCAACAGCTACCAGTGCGCTTCGTGCGGCAGAGATTTTGTGGCTGTTAGCGGAGTTGATAACAGAGGGTCGTTAAGAGAAGCCTGCATGAGGTAGGCAAAGGAGTAATGTTTGCCGGCGGGGGACGTGCGGCGATTAACCTGTGCGGTAGTGAAAAGGACTTAAAGAGAAGGAAGTGTGCGGATGCGGAAAGAATGGAATAATTGTGGTAGGCTGCCGGCTGAGTAGTTTGGTGAATGTTTGGTGTGGGTGCGGCGCTGCCGATTGGATGGTGGTGCTGCAGTGTGAGTCAGATAAAAAAAAAAAAAAACAGGAGTAGGATCCAATGGGACTAACTGGCATGTATAGAGGCGTGTAATGCAAAAGGGCTGTTTTTGGTAGTGTCTCTTGCTTATGGCCATACCACCCAGAACACGCCCGGTCTCGTCTGATCTCGGAAGCTAAGCGGGGTAGGGTCTGGTTAGTACTTGGATGGGAGACTGCCTGGGAATACCACGTGCTGTAAGCTTTTCTCACTTTTACTTTATACAGGGGGCACTCCACCTCACGATTAATTTAAATCTATCACTCCCCTTACTATTTTATATATTTCTTTTTTCTCTCATTCATAAAGGCAGCTTTTGGAAACCGTTTTACTCTTAATACTGCCTGGTAATTCTAGGTGATGTAAGCTGTTCGTGCCTTTATTCCACCAGGGCGCGATCTTCTCACAAACTTGAAGACTGTCACTCCCCATTCACGTTTTACAACTTATTGTTAATGATAAAGAGACAGCGTTTTACACACAGTTTTAAACAAAGTACTGATATAATTCCTCTTCAACTCACCACTTTGTTTTCTATGCAAAAACCACTTCGCCACAGAAGACTCGATATTATTGGCATATTATCTGCTCTTCTCCTCCTTTCAAAACTTGCTAAAAGCTGTATTTAAAAGAGCAGGTTGGCCGGGGTAATTCACACCCTTCAATGCCAGATTAATGTTTAGGTTAGTGGGAATCACAGAGGAATTAGGGATGGAAACTTCTTTGCTGGTGGTAGAAGCGGTCTGGTGAATTTTTAGAGAGAAGAGGCCGTCGATGTTTGAATGTAGAAAATTGTTCTGGCTGCATCCTGCAGTATGGACTTCTTGGTGTGTGTAGCTCCCAGTGTTCTGACAGCGTGACGTTTTGGGGAAGCATGTGATTCAACAGCTACCAGTGGGCTTCGTGCGGCGGAGATTTTGTGGCTGTTAGTGGAGTTGATAACAGAAGGTCATTAAGAGAAGCCTGCATGCGGTAGGCAAAGGAGTAATGTTTGCCGGCGGGGGACGTGCGGCGATTAACCTGTGCGGTAGTGAAAAGGACTTAAAGAGAAGGAAGTGTGCGGATGCGGAAAGAATGGAATAATTGTGGTAGGCTGCCGGCTGAGTAGTTTGGTGAATGTTTGGTGTGGGTCCGGCGCTGCCGATTGGATGGTGGGGCTGCAGTGGGAGTCAGATAAAAAACAAAAAAAACAGGAGTAGGATCCAATGTGACTAACTGGCATGTATAGAGGCGTTTAATGCAAAAGGGCTGTTTTTGGTAGCGTCTCTTGCTTATGGCCATACCACCCTGAACACGCCCGATCTCGTCTGATCTCGGAAGCGAAGCGGGGTAGGGTCTGGTTAGTACTTGGATGGGAGACCACCTGGGAATACCAGGTGCTGTAAGATTTTCTCACTTTTACTTTATACAGGGGGCGCTCCACTTCACGATTAATTTAAATCTATCACTCCCCTTCCATTTTACTATTTTATATATTTCTTTTTTCTCTCATTCATAAAGGCAGCTTTTACACACCGTTTTACTCTAAATACTACCTGGTAATTATAGCTGCTGTAAGCTGTTCGTGCCTTTATTCCACCAGGGCACGATCTTCTCACAAACTTGAAGACTGTCACTCCCCATTCACGTTTTACAACTTATTGTTAATGATAAAGAGACAGCTTTTTACACACAGTTTTAAACAAAGTACTGATATTATTCCTCTTCAACTGACCGCTTTGTTTTCTATGCAAAAACCACTTCGCCACAGAAGACTCGATATTATTGGCATAGCAAGGTCTTCGCTTCTCCTCCTTTCAAAACTCGCTAAAAGCTGTATTTAAAAGAGCAGGTTGGCCATGGTAATTCACACACTTCAATGCCAGCTTAATGTTTAGGTTAGTGGGAATCACAGAGGAATTAGGGATGGAAACTTCTTTGCTGGTGGTAGAAGCGGTCTGGTGAATTTTTAGAGAGAAGAGGCCGTCGATGTTTGAATGTAGAAAATTGTTCTGGCTGCAGCATGCAGTATGGACTTGTTGGTGTGTGTAGCTCCCAGTGTTCTGACAGCGCGACGTTTTGCGGGAAGCATGTGATTCAGCAGCTACCAGTGGGCTTCGTGCGGCGGAGATTTTGTGGCTGTTAGCTGAGTTGATAGCAGAGGGTCGTTAAGAGAAGCCTGCATGCGGTAGGCAAATGAGTAATGTTTGCCGGCGGGGGACGTGCGGCGATTATCCTGTGAGGTAGTGAAAAGGACTTAAAGAGAAGGAAGTGTGCGGATGCGGAAAGAATGGAATAATTGTGGTAGGCTGCCGGCTGAGTAGTTTGGTGAATGTTTGGTGTGGGTCCGGCGCTGCCGATTGGATGGTGGTGCTGCAGTGTGAGTCAGATAAAAAAAAAAAAAAAACCAGGAGTAGGATCCAATGGGAATAACTGGCATGTATAGACGCGTGTAATGCAAAAGGGCTGTTTTTGGTAGCGTCTCTCGCTTACGGCCATACCTTACTGAACACGCCCGATCTTGTCTGATCTTGGAAGCTAAGCAAGGTAGGGTCTGGTTAGTACTTGGATGGGAGACCCCCTGGGAATACCAGGTGCTGTAAGCTTTTCTCACTTTTATTTCATACAGGGGGCGCTCCACTTCACGATTAATTTAAATCTATCACTCCCCTTCCATTTTACTATTTTATATATATATTTCTTTTTTCTCTCATTCATAAAGGCAGCTTTTACACATGTTTTACTCTAAATACTTCCTGGTAATTCAAGGTGCTGTAAGCTGTTCGTGCCTTTATTCCACCAGGGCGCGATCTTCTCACAAACTTGAAGACTGTCACTCCCCATTCACGTTTTACAACTTATTGTTAATGATAAAGAGACAGCTTTTTACACACAGTTTTAAACAAAGTACTGATATTATTCCTCTTCAACTGACCGCTTTGTTTTCTATGCAAAAACCACTTCGCCACAGAAGACTCGATATTGTTGGCATAGCAAGGTCTGCTCCTCTCCTCCTTTCAAAACTTGCTAAAAGCTGTATTTAAAAGAGCAGGTTGGGCGGGGTAATTCACACCCTTCAATGCCAGATTAATGTTTAGGTTAGTGGGAATCACAGAGGAATTAGGGATGGAAACTTCTTTGCTGATGGTAGAAGCGGTCTGGTGAATTTTTAGAGAGAAGAGGCCGTCGATGTTTGAATGTAAAAAATTGTTCTGGCTGCAGCCTGCAGTATGGACTTGTTGGTGTGTGTAGCTCCCAGTGTTCTGACAGCGCAACGTTTTGGGGAAGCATGTGATTCAACAGCTACCAGTGGGCTTCGTGCGGCAGAGATTTTGTGGCTGTTAGCGGAGTTGATAACAGAGGGTCGTTAAGAGAAGCCTGCATGAGGTAGGCAAAGGAGTAATGTTTGCCGTCGGGGGACGTGCGGCGATTAACCTGTGCGGTAGTGAAAAGGAGTTAAAAAGAAGGAAGTGTGCGGATGCGGAAAGAATGGAATAATTGTGGTAGGCTGCCGGCTGAGTAGTTTGGTGAATGTTTGGTGTGGGTCCGGCGCTGCCGATTGGATGGTGGGGCTGCAGTGTGAGTCAGATAAAAAAAAAAAAAAAGAACATTAGTAGGATCCAATGGGACCAACTGGCATGTATAGAGGCGTGTAATGCAAAAGGGCTGTTTTTGGTAGCATCTCTCGCTTACGGCCATACCACCCTGAACACGCCCGATCTCGTCTGATCTCGGAAGCCAAGCAGGGTAGGGTCTGGTTAGTACTTGGATGGGAGACCTCCTGGGAATACCAGGTGCTGTAAGCTTTTCTCACTTTTACTTTATACAGGGGGCGCTCCACTTCACGATTAATTTAAATCTATCACTCCCCTTCCATTTTGCTATTTTATATATATATATATTTTTCTCTCATTCATAAAGGTAGCTTTTACACACCGTTTTACTCTAAATACTTCCTGGTAATTCAAGGTGCTGTAAGCTGTTCGTGCCTTTATTCCACCAGGGCGCGATCTTCTCACAAACTTGAAGACTGTCACTCCCCATTCACGTTTTACAACTTATTGTTAATGATAAAGAGACAGCTTTTTACACACAGTTTTAAACAAAGTACTGATATTATTACTCTTCAACTGACCGCTTTGTTTTCTATGCAAAAACCACTTCGCCACAGAAGACTCGATATTATTGGCATAGCAAGTTCTGCTCTTCTCCTTTCAAAACTTGCTAAAAGCTGTATTTAAAAGAACAGATTGGCCGGGGTAATTCACACCCTTCAATGCCAGCTTAATGTTTAGGTTAGTGGGAGTCACAGAGGAATTAGGGATGGAAACTTCTTTGCTGGTGGTAGAAGCGGTCTGGTGAATTTTTAGAGAGAAGAGGCCGTCGATGTTTGAATGTAGAAAATTGTTCTGGCTGCAGCCTGCAGTATGGACTTGTTGGTGTGTGTAGCTCCCAGTGTTCTGACAGCGCGACGTTTTGGGGAAGCATGTGACTCAGCAGCTTCCAGTGGGCTTCGTGCGGCGGAGATTTTGTGGCTGTTAGCGGAGTTGATAACAGAGGGTCGTTAAGAGAAGCCTGCATGCAGTAGGCAAAGGAGTAATGTTTGCCGGCGGGGGACGTGCGGCGATTAACCTGTGCGGTAGTGAAAAGGAGTTAAAAAGAAGGAAGTGTGCGGATGCGGAAAGAATGGAATAATTGTGGTAGGCTGCTGGCTGAGTAGTTTGGTGAATGTTTGGTGTGGGTCCGACGCTGCCGATTGGATGGTGGGGCTGCAGTGTGAGTCAGATAAAAAAAAAAAAAAAACCAAGAGTAGGATCCAATGGGACTAACTGGCATGTATAGACGCGTGTAATGCAAAAGGGCTGTTTTTGGTAGCGTCTCTCGCTTATGGCCATACCACCCTGAACACGCCCGATCTCATCCGATCTCGTAAGCTAAGCAGGGTAGGGTCTGGTTAGTACTTGGATGGGAGACCTCCTGGGAATAGCAGGTGCTGTAAGCTTTTCTCACTTTTACTTTATACAGGGGGCGCTCCACTTCACGATTAATTTAAATCTATCACTCCCCTTCCATTTTACTATTTTATATATATATATATTTTTCTCTCATTCATAAAGGTAGCTTTTACACACCGTTTTACTCTAAATACTTCCTGGTAATTCAAGGTGCTGTAAGCTGTTCGTGCCTTTATTCCACCAGGGCGCGATCTTCTCACAAACTTGAAGACTGTCACTCCCCATTCACGTTTTACAACTTATTGTTAATGATAAAGAGACAGCTTTTTACACACAGTTTTAAACAAAGTACTGATATTATTCCTCTTCAACTGACCGCTTTGTTTTCTATGCAAAAACCACTTCGCCACAGAAGACTCGATATTATTGGCATAGCAAGTTCTGCTCTTCTCCTTTCAAAACTTGCTAAAAGCTGTATTTAAAAGAACAGATTGGCCGGGGTAATTCACACCCTTCAATGCCAGCTTAATGTTTAGGTTAGTGGGAGTCACAGAGGAATTAGGGATGGAAACTTCTTTGCTGGTGGTAGAAGCGGTCTGGTGAATTTTTAGAGAGAAGAGGCCGTCGATGTTTGAATGTAGAAAATTGTTCTGGCTGCAGCCTGCAGTATGGACTTGTTGGTGTGTGTAGCTCCCAGTGTTCTGACAGCGCGACGTTTTGGGGAAGCATGTGACTCAGCAGCTTCCAGTGGGCTTCGTGCGACGGAGATTTTGTGGCTGTTAGCGGAGTTGATAACAGAGGGTCGTTAAGAGAAGCCTGCATGCAGTAGGCAAAGGAGTAATGTTTGCCGGCGGGGGACGTGCGGCGATTAACCTGTGCGGTAGTGAAAAGGAGTTAAAAAGAAGGAAGTGTGCGGATGCGGAAAGAATGGAATAATTGTGGTAGGCTGCTGGCTGAGTAGTTTGGTGAATGTTTGGTGTGGGTCCGGCGCTGCCGATTGGATGGTGGGGCTGCAGTGTGAGTCAGATAAAAAAAAAAAAAGAACATTAGTAGGATCCAATGGGACCAACTGGCATGTATAGACGCGTGTAATGCAAAAGGGCTGTTTTTGGTAGCATCTCTCGCTTACGGCCATACCACCCTGAACACGCCCGATTTCGTCTGATCTCGGAAGCTAAGCAGGGTAGGGTCTGGTTAGTACTTGGATGGGAGACCACCTGGGAATACCAGGTGCTGTAAGCTTTTCTCACTTTTACTTTGTACAGGGGGCGCTCCACTTCACGATTAATTTAAATCTATCACTCCCCTTCCATTTTACTATTTTATATATATATTTTTTTTTTCTCTCATTCATAAAGGCAGCTTTTAGAAACCGTTTTACTCTAAATACTTCCTGGTAATTCTAGGTGCTGTAAGCTGTTCGTGCCTTTATTCCACCAGGGCGCGATCTTCTCACAAACTTGAAGACTGTCACTCCCCATTCACATTTTACAACTTATTGTTAATGATAAAGAGACAGCTTTTTACACACAGTTTTAAACAAAGTACTGATATTATTGCTCTTCAACTGACCGCTTTGTTTTCTATGCAAAAACCACTTCACCACAGAAGACTCGATATTATTGGCATAGCAAGTTCTGCTCTTCTCCTTTCAAAACTTGCTTAAAGCTGTATTTAAAAGAACAGATTGGCCGGGGTAATTCACACCCTTCAATGCCAGCTTAATGTTTAGGTTAGTGGGAATCACAGAGGAATTAGGGATGGAAACTTCTTTGCTGGTGGTAGAAGCGGTCTGGTCAATTTTTAGAGAGAAGAGGCCGTCGATGTTTGAATGTAGAAAATAGTTCTGGCTGCAGCCTGCAGTATGGACTTGTTGGTGTGTGTAGCTCCCAGTGTTCTGACAGCGCGACGTTTTGGGGAAGCATGTGATTCAGCAGCTACCAGTGGGCTTCGTGCGGCGGAGATTTTGTGGCTGTTAGCGGAGTTGATAACAGAGGGTCGTTAAGAGAAGCCTGCATGCAGTAGGCAAAGGAGTAATGTTTGCCGGCGGGGGACGTGCGGCGATTAACCTGTGCGGTAGTGAAAAGGAGTTAAAAAGAAGGAAGTGTGCGGATGCGGAAAGAATGGAATAATTGTGGTAGGCTGCTGGCTGAGTAGTTTGGTGAATGTTTGGTGTGGGTCCGGCGCTGCCGATTGGATGGTGGTGCTGCAGTGTGAGTCAGATAAAAAAAAAAAAAAACAGGAGTAGGATCCAATGGGACTAACTGGCATGTATAGACGCGTGTAATGCAAAAGGGCTGTTTTTGGTCGCGTCTCTCGCTTATGGCCATACCACCCTGAACACACCCGATCTCATCCGATCTCGGTAGCCAAGCAGGGTAGGATCTGGTTAGTACTTGGATGGGAGACATCCTGGGAATACCAGGTGCTGTAAGCTTTTCTCACTTTTACTTTATACAGGGGGCGCTCCACTTCACGATTAATTTAAATCTATCACTCCCCTTCCATTTTCCTATTTTATATATATATATATTTTTCTCTCATTCATAAAGGCAGCTTTTAGAAACCGTTTTACTCTAAATACTTCCTGGTAATTCTAGGTGCTGTAAGCTGTTCGTGCCTTTATTCCACCAGGGCGCGATCTTCTCACAAACTTGAAGACTGTCACTCCCCATTCACGTTTTACAACTTATTGTTAATGATAAAGAGACAGCTTTTTACACACAGTTTTAAACAAAGTACTGATATTATTCCTCTTCAACTGACCGCTTTGTTTTCTATGCAAAAACCACTTCGCCACAGAAGACTCGATATTATTGGCATAGCAAGTTCTGCTCTTCTCCTTTCAAAACTTGCTAAAAGCTGTATTTAAAAGAACAGATTGGCCGGGGTAATTCACACCCTTCAATGCCAGCTTAATGTTTAGGTTAGTGGGAATCACAGAGGAATTAGGGATGGAAACTTCTTTGCTGGTGGTAGAAGCGGTCTGGTGAATTTTTAGAGAGAAGAGGCCGTCGATGTTTGAATGTAGAAAATTGTTCTGGCTCCAGCCTGCAGTATGGACTTGTTGGTGTGTGTAGCTCCCAGTGTTCTGACAGCGCGACGTTTTGGGGAAGCATGTGATTCAGCAGCTACCAGTGGGCTTCGTGCGGCGGAGATTTTGTGGCTGTTAGCGGAGTTGATAACAGAGGGTCGTTAAGAGAAGCCTGCATGCAGTAGGCAAATGAGTAATGTTTGCCGGCGGGGGACGTGCGGCGATTATCCTGTGAGGTAGTGAAAAGGACTTAAAGAGAAGGAAGTGTGCGGATGCGGAAAGAATGGAATAATTGTGGTAGGCTGCCGGCTGAGTAGTTTGGTGAATGTTTGGTGTGGGTCCGGCGCTGCCGATTGGATGGTGGTGCTGCAGTGTGAGTCAGATAAAAAAAAAAAAAAACAGGAGTAGGATCCAATGGGACTAACTGGCATGTATAGAGGCGTGTAATGCAAAAGGGCTGTTTTTGGTCGCGTCTCTCGCTTATGGCCATACCACCCTGAACACGCCCGATCTCATCCGATCTCGGAAGCCAAGCCGGGTAGGGTCTGGTTAGTACTTGGATGGGAGACCTCCTGGGAATACCATGTGCTGTAAGCTTTTCTCACTTTTACTTTATACAGGGGGCGCTCCACTTCACGATTAATTTAAATCTATCACTCCCCTTCCATTTTACTATTTTATATATATATATTTTTTTTTCTCTCATTCATAAAGGCAGCTGTTACACACCGTTTTACTTTAAATACTTCCTGGTAATTCTAGGTGCTGTAAGCTGTTCGTGCCTTTATTCCACCAGGGCGCGATCTTCTCACAAACTTGAAGACTGTCACTCCCCATTCACGTTTTACAACTTATTGTTAATGATAAAGAGACAGCTTTTTACACACAGTTTTAAACAAAGTACTGATATTATTCCTCTTCAACTGACCGCTTTGTTTTCTATGCAAAAACCACTTCGCCATAGAAGACTCGATATTATTGGCATAGCAAGTTCTGCTCTTCTCCTTTCAAAACTTGCTAAAAGCTGTATTTAAAAGAACAGATTGGCCGGGGTAATTCACACCCTTCAATGCCAGCTTAATGTTTAGGTTAGTGGGAATCACAGAGGAATTAGGGATGGAAACTTCTTTGCTGGTGGTAGAAGCGGTCTGGTGAATTTTTAGAGAGAAGAGGCCGTCGATGTTTGAATGTAGAAAATTGTTCTGGCTGCAGCCTGCAGTATGGACTTGTTGGTGTGTGTAGCTCCCAGTGTTCTGACAGCGCGACGTTTTGGGGAAGCATGTGATTCAGCAGCTACCAGTGGACTTCGTGCGGCGGAGATTTTGTGGCTGTTAGCGGAGTTGATAACAGAGGGTCGTTAAGAGAAGCCTACATGCAGTAGGCAAAGGAGTAATGTTTGCTGGCGGGGGACGTGCGGCGATTAACCTGTGCGGTAGTGAAAAGGAGTTAAAAAGAAGGAAGTGTGCGGATGCGGAAAGAATGGAATAATTGTGGTAGGCTGCCGGCTGAGTAGTTTGGTGAATGTTTGGTGTGGGTCCGGCGCTGCCGATTGGATGGTGGGGCTGCAGTGTGAGTCAGATAAAAAAAAAAAAAAAACATGAGTAGGATCCAATGGGACTAACTGGCATGTATAGACGCGTGTAATGCAAAAGGGCTGTTTTTGGTAGCATCTCTCGCTTACGGCCATACCACCCTGAACACGCCCGATCTCGTCTGATCTTGGAAGCCAAGCAGGGTAGGGTCTGGTTAGTACTTGGATGGGAGACCACCTGGGAATACCAGGTGCTGTAAGCCTTTCTCACTTTTACTTTATACAGGGGGCGCTCCACTTCACGATTAATTTAAATCTATCACTCCCCTTCCATTTTATTATTTTATATATATATATTTTTTTTTTTCTCTCATTCCTAAAGGCAGCTTTTAGAAACCGTTTTACTCTAAATACTTCCTGGTAATTCTAGGTGCTGTAAGCTGTTCGTGCCTTTATTCCACCAGGGCGCGATCTTCTCACAAACTTGAAGACTGTCACTCCCCATTCACGTTTTACAACTTATTGTTAATGATAAAGAGACAGCTTTTTACACACAGTTTTAAACAAAGTACTGATATTATTCCTCTTCAACTCACCGCTTTGTTTTCTATGCAAAAACCACTTCGCCACAGAAGACTCGATATTATTGGCATAGCAAGTTCTGCTCTTCTCCTTTCAAAACTTGCTAAAAGCTGTATTTAAAAGAACAGATTGGCCGGGGTAATTCACACCCTTCAATGCCAGCTTAATGTTTAGGTTAGTGGGAATCACAGAGGAATTAGGGATGGAAACTTCTTTGCTGGTGGTAGAAGCGGTCTGGTGAATTTTTAGAGAGAAGAGGCCGTCGATGTTTGAAT